>NC_080046.1:66439369-66739369 GCF_012489685.1 Lotus japonicus | reverse complement strand
TCCCACCAAGTGGGGGATCAGACCCTGCTATTAACCCAAACTTTCTCCCACAGCTGAAGGCAAAGTGCCCACAGCATGGAAATGTTAATACCCGCCTAGCCATTGATGAAGGGAGTGAGCAGAGATTTGACAAGAACATCTTGAACAACATAAGGCAAGGTTTTGCTGTGCTAGAATCTGATGCCAGGCTCAATGATGACATATTCACTAAGGCTATCATTGAGTCCTACTTTGGTCCCCTCAATCCAATTTTAGGACCTTCTTTTGAAGCTGATTTTGTTGAGGCAATTGTGAAGATGGGCCAAATTGGAGTCAAGACTGGTTTCCTTGGAGATGTTAGGCGCGTGTGTTCAGCATTCAATTGAAGTGATCGATGGAATACATCAATTGTTTACCAAGATTATTTATATTAATGTATGGTATCAGTAGCTATGTAATTATTAATATTCACATATTGTGATGTTTTCTGGTACAACATTACGACAAAAAAGTTGTTATTTGTGGCACTGTTAGTTAAATGCCAGTATGACTTATTCCCACTTTTGTCCAGATGTTGATTCTTCTCTACTTCCTTTAGAGAGCAGCATAGTAATTAAGTGCATCAATAACTCTGTAAATGATGTTTCTTCTATGCTTTCTTATATTAATTTCATCTTACTATGCTTATGAACGGTTGTGTTATGTTGCAATATAACTCTGTAAACAAACATTAAGGTAACCAAAGGCAAGGCAAGTAATCAGACAGACAGCTATTAAGGGCTAAAATGCCTAACCATTGGTCCAATCGTGAGAGATAATTCAATTTGATTCGATGAAAGTTGTAATCTGGTCCAGTTTCAGTGTTTGATATTAAGGTAACTAAAGGCAAGGCAAGTTATGAGACAGACAGCAATTAAGGGCTAAAATGCCTAACCATTGGAGTAGGCAATGGTTACATCATTATAACACATACCAATATCAAAAGTTAAAACTATAATATGGTCCTTGAGATGGACCTTTTTGGACGATTTGCCCTATGATAGTTGATAAAAGAAGTAAGATATTCTTCAAACAATCAAATACCCACTTACATTTTGGAACAAGTCATAGCAAATGTAAAGTTAATATACCAAAAGATTGGAAGCACACCTTCTCATGACAACCTCGAACCTTGTTGCTTTAAGGTGTGATCTTGTGTTAAATCTCACTCATAAAATATAATATGATTGCGCTTTAAGCATAATTCAAATAAATAAACCAAACAAAAATGTGGAAGGAGAATAAAGATGGAGAAGGTGTCACATTCAAGGAGATTTGATAAGCAAAGCGAGAATCGCTACAAGAGTAAGGAAGCTCTTGACAAGATAAAGGGGGGTTCATCCGAGAAACCAAATGGTGGCGTGTCGTACTAACGAGGGGAAATTAATTTCAATATTTCAATTCAATTCAATTATAAGATAAATCAAATCTGTTTACAAAAGCACACTTATATAAAACCAAACCAAATAGAATACAATAACAACTTATCAAAATAAAATAAGAGCTTATCCAAGTAAAATAACAGCTAAACTAATTTATTCCATTTGAATCGTCCTTATCTTCAATTGGACTATGTTGACTCATCATAACTTAACTAATTTAGGCCATTTGAACCACCATGTCTTCCGTTGGCCTCTCTTGGTTCTCACCATCTTCTTTAGCCTGAATAGCATTTGCAGGGCGTGTCCGAGGTATGCTGGTCTCTTCAATTAAGCCAAGGTTCTGCAAGCATTAACATTGTATCAACTATCAACATTCGAAAACGTAAAGTCACCAAAATAAGATTAAAAATACGCGAGATATAAAACTATTCATGTGCTTTCACACCCAACAACATAAGTTTTTAGGGTACAACCAACTATAACTAACTAGTCTAGAGTTTATTCATTGCATGAAATAGGAGACAACCTTTAGTATTGCCAATGCTGATTTCTCCAAATTTAGTGTATAAAGATGCAATGTCTTGAATCCATGAGCTAAAATCTTTTTGCACATTTCAGTTCCCAAGTGAATTCCATATGCCTTAACAGCTTCTTCATTGTCCTTGATAGGCTCTAAAGCAGCCATAATCTCAGCAGGTATCTACATTATATCATTAAAAAATGAAACATTATATCAGAATCCATTATACTTGACTAACAAAACAGATTGGTAAAGAAGTAAACATATAACAGATGTATGGAGTGTGCAAACTGTAAGTTTCAAATCTTCTGCACATGATGAAATGCAAAGCAGCGAGTAAAAAACATTGAAATGAGCCTCTAGAGTCTAGGGGGAACTATTCATGCCTATTCATACATTTCAACAGATGACTCGTGTCAGAGAACTTATTTCCAGCAATCAAACTCTACATAAACATGAAACAATTGATTTTTTTTTTTTTTGATAATTATAAGTACATCGAGCACACATAACCGACATTTATGCATAGTAGGCTTTTGCATACATCTATCTAACTGCAAGTAAAATTGTACATGACAGGAGTTTTAATGCATTTTTCTAAAGTTTGATCAATATTAATGTTCATTGTTCAACTTTCAAAAGGCATAAATAATTGATTTTTCTTCCAGTTTACATGCAGACAGGGATATCAATACAAGTTTTTCTTACATTTGAGAATATTTAATACAAGAAGAAGAAGTTCTATACAAGTTTTTCTTACCTTTGTTTTACAAAAACCAGTCATGCGGATAAATCCCTTGTAATTATTAATGGGCATAATGCCTGGCACAATAGGACAAGTTATTCCAATTTGGCGACAGTCATTCGCAAATTTGAGGAATATATCTGTATCATAAAATAACTGAGTGATAATAAGATCTGCTCCGGCATCAACCTACAGAAAGAACGTATATTTAGAAAAGGAAGCAAAATACAAGACAGAAAGATGAACAGCAAATTCCATAAATGCAATATTTCATATGAATCTTTTTCTCGTTCTACTTGTTTAAGCAGGCTAGTAACAGATTAAAAGAATTGCCTAAAATTGTATTCTAGAACTGACGATCAGGCAAAATAAGGGTGGATTCTGATTTACAAGACCTTGCTCTTCAGGTAAGTAAGATCATTTTGATAATCTTCTGGTGTAGCCAACCCATTACTTCCTATAGCATCCGGATGTGCCTCTGAAGAGAAAGACAATAGATTATAAGGGCAAATGATTGTGCAAAGAGGAGCAGAAAAGTAAATGATAGAAAATGATAACAAAGTTGAAAACAATAATAACAGAAGCATGAACCTGGATAACCAGCGATTGTAATGCCAAAGTAGTCACCATGTTTGGCTCTGATATGTTTCACCTGCAAAAACATCAGCATTCACAAAGTCAAGACCCAAGACCAGACGAGTGACATAACAACTTCAACAGCTAGTGTCAAATTTTATGACACTATCACCGGCAAGAATGCAATATAATGTTCCATACTTTTTGGAATGTTTGGCAACATATCTGAATTATTGGTTTAAAACAAGGTATACTATTCTTTGCATTTTCAAGATTTTTATTATTTTTCAAAGCAAGGACAGTTACCATTTGATAATATTCCCCAATGTAGTAAAAACATCTTCTCAGTAGGAGAAAAATAGCATTTCCTTTCTAGGACAAGCCACTTGTACAATAAGTCAGACATTGAAAAGTAATAAGAATGACAGATTACAATTGAAAAGGGTTTCCTAATAAAGGTTTTCACAAAAAAATCTACGAAAATCGCTTGAACATTTTTTTTTATCCAAACTCACTCTATTCTCCACAAAATAAATGGAGTCCAAGAATTATACCCATTCAGAGGTGAAGTAAACTAGAGCATGAGTTAAGACCTGATATCATATAACTATACCAGCTACCGCTGGTAAAAGTAGAATTGTCTGGCAAGAATCTGATTCCTTAGACAACTTATTTATTTATATAAAAATATGATAAAAATTGCAAGAGAAGAAGAGATGGTATACCAGGTCCCGTGCACAGGCAAAGCCACCTTCGACCTGGACGAATTTGTCCTGACCATGTGGGGGATCACCTCGAAGAGCAAGCACATTCTGGAGGCCATTGGACTTGATGGTCTCGAGAGCATCGTCAATCTTCTCAACAGGCATGTTGGTGCAGGTGAGGTGCATCATGGTTTCCACACCTACGGTATTCTGCATCTTTTTGGCAATATCTAATGTTACATCCGCGGTTGATCCTCCAGCACCCCAAGTAATATCACAAAATGAAGGACTGTGAGCCACCATACGGTCCATCCTCTCAAGTAGATTAACTACTCCATCTTCAGTCTTGGGGGGGAAGAACTCAAATGAGAAGACCACTTTATTCGGATCAGACGCTGCAGCTTCGTGTATTTTCTCTATAACCTTCATTTTGTTTTAATCCTGTGTCCAGCCACCAACCAATACAGTAGATCAGCTAGATCATCCAACAATTAACTACCAGCATATAACAAATCACAGATTTGTATGCAGATCTCAGCCAAAACATTTAAATCGAATTATCGGATCCAGCGAGAATTACGCCGAAATTTTGAAAAGTTGTATGATCTATATGAGGTTTAAACTTACCACAGATTTACATTCCATACAATGCAGCAGGTCACTGTTTTTCGTTCTTTCTAATTCCATCTACCTATTCCTATAATTTTCAGATCTAGCAATGAGGTTGAAAACTAATCTATATCTGACATCGAGTAAAACTTAATATCTAGATGAGTCAGATAACACAGGAATATGCTAAAATCAAATATAGACTCTGAAAATTTGAGCAATGTCATGTTCTTACAAATCAAAGTAAATCCATCCTATAGCAGATTTGAATATGAGTAAATTATATCTAGATCTAGAAACGTGGTGAGCGGAAATGAAATCTGTAAATGAGAGATAGAAAATTGAAACTAGATAAGTAATGGAGAAGTTGATAATTGAAAACAGAAGGAAGAAGCTACGCTACGAGAGAGAGAGAGAGAGAGAGAGAGAGAGAGAGAGATCGGAGAGGAAATTTACCTTAATGGAAGCGAGAGAGAGAGAGAGAGGGTATGGGTGGGTGGACGAAAGCGAGAGAGAAGAGAGCTCGGTTGATAGAAAGTGGTGAAGTGGTGACTGGTGAGGGAGGGATGTTATACTATTTCGTTGAGTACCAACCACCAAGTCACCAACCACATTTTCGATTTTCAATTTATTTCAAACTTAAATTAAATACTAGTACTATCTAATTCTAATATTCTAATTATTTATGTGAATCTAAGAGAGGCTAGTTACGTCATACATGATGCAAAAGATCAAGGTCCCGTTTGGAAACCCAACTTAATTAAGTGCTTATGATCATAAGCGCTTATTCATAAGTTATTTTAATTTTTTATTGAAATAAATCGAAAATAAATTATATATAAGTATAAGCTCTTTTTTATAAGCTATTCTGAATAGCTTATGAAAATAAGTTGAAAACAGCTTATGATAGGTCATAAGTTGTTTGCATAAGCTCTCCCAAACACTGACATAAGAGCTTATGCTATCAGATAAGCTCAAATAAGTTCTTCCAAACGGGACCCATCTCTGCAAACCACCAAGAGTAGCCCATATTGATAATTTATTTTTAAAATACTTTTTTTGGTAAGTAGTAAATTTTTTTGTAATAATATTAAAAAAAAAAACCCCTAAGATTGGAACCACATAGGCTTCTTCATGCTAAACAAGTAACTATTCTGCCACTTGATAGAATGATAGTCAATATTGAGGAAAAAAAGTTGAAAATTAACATTCACCCATAATTGGAACTTGAAAAGGTCAAAGGGTGATGAATGAGAGAATACAAGCATTTTTAGTTATCCTACCAAATATAGCAAAGCCAAGAATGTCAAATGATTTCTAATGAGCAATGCATTTATCCTTACATCTTCATCGGTTCCCATGTTTTCATGCTACAAAAACGGGAAATGATATG
This sequence comes from Lotus japonicus, assembly GCF_012489685.1. Taxonomy (NCBI): domain Eukaryota; kingdom Viridiplantae; phylum Streptophyta; class Magnoliopsida; order Fabales; family Fabaceae; genus Lotus; species Lotus japonicus. The sequence continues at coordinate 66,733,422 of NC_080046.1, read as the reverse complement.
CCAATTTGAGCTGAGGTTGTATTGGTTATCCAAGAGAGGAACGGAAGAAAGGGAAAAGGAGAAAGCACAGGACACAACTTTACCTTTTTCATTCCTTATTCTTCTTTCTTCTTCTCCCTTCATCTTGTATAAAAGGAGCACATAAAAAAGTCTTCTGTTTCTTTAACAGCTGCAGGGTCTCTCATTTTCTATATATGCTGAGAGATCCATAAACATCTAGCATTAGGCCACAATCTTAATTACTGCCCTCTGTTGCTCTTCAAGCAGGTAGGATCTTCCATCATCCCTTATATACCCTTTTTCTATTCAGATTTTTTTTCTTAGTAATTTAGTTTATAATGTATCTTCTACATCTAAGGCATTGATATATTCTTCCTCTACCTAGAATATTTAACAAAATGGACTTGGATTCTCTCCTGCCTCTCTAGCTCATAAAATAAACCAGTTGCTGAGCTACATTGAAAAAAAAAATCATCTAGCAATCATAGTCTTTGAAAATGAAAAGCAATGGTCAGGTCAGGATTTTGCAGGAGAGAAATTGCAGAGAATTTGGCTGGAGAAAATCCATTTTGATAAGGAAACATGAAATTCATGTGACAAATTTATCAAAGATTGTAAAGTTTTCAAATTTGAACAGTTAAGAATGTTCTACGGTAAAGTCATGACACTTAACAAACTAATTAAATGAATTGGCAGGGTGCAGCAATTTTGAACATACTTTATCAGGTAACATTCATCCAAGTTCATAGCTGCAAAATCAAAACATTTAGCATCTTGAGAAAATTAGGAAACATCAACCATGCCTCCAAGTTCAATCAGAAGAGCCCTTGGGGCAGTGAAAGATCAAACAAGCATAGGCCTAGCCAAGGTGGGAAGCAGCACCTCACTTGCTGACCTTGATGTGGCCATTGTGAAGGCCACGAGGCACGACGAATACCCAGCTGAAGAAAAGTACATAAGGGAGATTCTCAGCTTAACAAGTTACTCAAGAGCATTCATCAGCTCATGTGTTAATACCCTCTCAAGGCGTCTGAGCAAGACAAAAAGCTGGACAGTGGCTTTGAAAACTCTTGTGTTGATTCAAAGGCTGTTGGCAGAGGGTGATCCTGCATATGAGCAGGAGATATTCTTCTCAACTCGACGCGGGACTCGCCTCCTCAACATGTCTGATTTTCGTGACAACTCTAAAACTGGTGCATGGGACTTCTCTGCATTTGTGCGCACGTATTCTTTGTATCTAGACGAAAGGCTCGAGTACAAGATGCAAAGCCGGCGTGGAAAACGTGGCGTGGTTGCTTATGATGAAGATGATGAGGAAAGAGATAGAGAAAAAGAAAGAGAAAACAAGGAGAAAGAAATCGTTATAAGATCCACTCCAGTGCGTGACATGAAGTTAGAGCAAATATTTTCCAAAATGCAGCATTTGCAGTTGCTGCTTGAGCGCTTTCTAGCTTGCCGTCCTACAGGTTTGTAATCATTATACCAGAAAATTTGCCTTATAAATAACATGTTTGGATTATCTTATTTTTCCTCAGAATCAATTCTAGCTTCTAGAAGCTACTCCCATAAGTTCTCATCAAAATTGATTTTGGCTATAAAAGCAATTGTACATGAATTTCCAAACATGCTACAAAATATCTTCTTCACTGAAATTGCACCATATCTTCTATATCATCTTGATTAAACATGTTTATCTCATCATATACACTGAAGTTCATATGCATTTCAGTTCACATTCTTAAGTTAAAGATGCTTCTACACATTCTTTAGCATACATTATATGCATAAAAAGCAATTTCATCGATGTTATATATTTCAATGCAACAGGGGGAGCAAAGAACCATCGGATTGTGATAGTGGCTCTTTACCCGGTTGTGAAGGAGAGTTTTCTAACATATTATGAAATATCAGAAATATTGAGTACCTTAATTGACCGTTTCCCTGACATGGAGGTCTCAGACTGTGTTAAGGTGTATGACATCTTTTGCCGTGTTGGGAAGCAGTACGACGAACTAGACCTCTTCTATGGATGGTCCAAGGGTATTGGAATCGCGCGCTCTTCTGAGTATCCAGAGATTGAAAAGGTCACGCCAAAGAAGCTAGAGGTGATGGAAGAGTTCATCAAAGACAAGTCCATATTAGCACAAAACAAGAAAGCCGGTGAACAAGAGGAGGAGAATAAAGAAGAGGAAGAAGCTACGGAACCGGAACCTGAACCGGAAGAGGATATGAACGCAATCAAGGCACTGCCAGCACCAGAGGAAGAGCCAGAAGAAGAAGTGGAGGAAGAGCCGGTGGAAGAAGAGGTAAAAGAGGAAAAAGTGGTGCAGACAGAAGGTGACTTGTTGAATTTAGGAGACGATAACGTGACAAGTGAGGAACACGGAGATAAACTAGCCTTGGCTTTGTTTGATGGAGCAGCACCATCAACAGGTGAAACAAAAGCACTTCCATGGCATGCTTTTGATGAAAGTGCAGATTGGGAAACAGCACTGGTGCAATCAGCAAGCAACTTAACAAACCAGAAACCTGCATTAGGGGGTGGGTTTGATACATTGTTGTTGGATGGAATGTATAAACAAGCAGAAGTGAGTTCAGCCATGCAAGGAGCAGCGGGGTATGGGGTGAGTGGAAGTGCAAGCAGTGTGGCGCTTGGTTCAGCTGGAAGGCCTGCAATGCTAGCATTGCCAGCACCACCAACATCAGGAAGTGACTCAACAAGTTCATCAGGGAACTATGTGGATCCATTTGCAGCTTCATTGGCTGTTGCACCTCCACCTTATGTGCAGATGTCAGAGATGGAGAAGAAACAGAGGTTGTTAGTTGAAGAACAGCTCATGTGGCAGCAATACTCAAAGGATCGCATGCAAGGATCGCAACAATACTCACAGCAACAACAACCTGGTAATAATTCTTACACTGGAGGGCATCCACAGAACTATGGCAATTATTATCGTTGAGTAGGACAAGTTTTTCTTTAGTTGGGATCCAATCCCCTACTGGTTTTCCTCGTTCTGAGGGGCAGTAAATTTTATCCAGCCTCTTTAGGAACACTTGTTTTCAATCTTTTGTTAGGAATACAGGTGACGCCATACATTTGGGATTAAAAATGTCATGATCACAAACAAAACAGAAGCCCATTTGTATTGTTTTGTAACTGCGCCTAACCTCTGAAAGCAAGTAGTAGAGTACCATGCATTAGCAAAATTTGCCATAATCATTACCCATCCATATGGGTTAATTTGGAGGAAAGAACACGTTAAAACAAGTTTTTAAACTAATTTTGTTGGAACAATTACTCTCTTTTTTACATAATTCTAAATAATTATGATTTTTATGTTTCTAATTTAATTAAAAATTTGAACTTCTTAAGTAACTTCGAGGTGATTTAACCTTGTAAAATACATAGGTTAAACAAATTGAGCTAAAGTCGTCATCTTTTACACAAGGTTAAAACTGCTGTTAAAATTGACAGAAGTCAAGTCTTTACTTCATTCAAAGCTAAAAGGTCAAATTAATCAATAGAAAGAGAATTATTCAGAGAGCTTAATTTATCTTACACGTATCAAAATCAGATAATAGTGCGAAAAACAATGCGGTTTGCCTATACATAGATGTTTTGAACATATTGCCTATGTTTCTAAGCAGTTCTTTTGACCGATTTGAAGATCACTAATCATGAAGCAATGGGGTAGAGAGAAATGTGAAAAAAACACAATGACAGTGGAATCTAAGTAGAACCCTCAGCTAACACAACTACAACTTCCCATATGTATTGCAAATGAATTTTTCTAGGCTGCAGTAGCAAATGCAGTGTGCAGAACTAGTTAAAAAGGGATCCAAAAACGCAACAGTGTAGCAGAAACAGTAATGCAAAGCACCTCAAGAAATGAAATAACTCAGACATTAGAATATAAAGGTTCTAAAGATAAAAGATTGTTGCAATCATTCACATAACAAGGAATAATTGACAATGACTACTAGCAATAGTTTTCACTTCTGAAACACAAGGGGTATTGTAAAATTCAAAATATAGCTACCAAAAATCCAGAGAAACAAAACATCCAGATACTTCGAATACATAAACAACTGCAAACCCTAATTGTCCACCTAAAACAGAGATGTTCCCTTGCCCTTCTTGTCACCACCAATTTCAAAGTGCTTGCACCTCTGCACAACATAACAGGGAACCTAACAGTTAGCTACAAAGCCAAACAACTACATCAAACCACATAAAATACAATGTGTCTTCCATATACTAACCTTGATAGCATGCTGGGAAACATGCTTGCAACCCTGGCATTGCAGCCTCAGCACAATTTTCTTGGTGGTTTTAGCCTATTCAATCAAAATTGAAAAAAAACAACAAAATCAAACAATTGCTATGAAAATGTAAGGACTCCATAGTTTACATAAAAGGGTAAGAAGTTGACCTTCTTGTGGAAGACAGGCTTGGTCTGACCACCATAACCAGATTGCTTCCGATCATAACGACGCTTCCCCTGAGCAGCAATGCTGTCCTTACCCTTCTTGTACTGGGTAACCTTGTGAAGAGTGTGCTTCTTGCACTCCTTGCTCTTGCAGTAGGTCTTCTTCGTCTTTGGAACGTTCACCTACCAATAACAAAAACAGAAATTACAACACTGAGTTTAGCTATATCATCCTACAAAATCACCTAGAAATTCAACTAAATAAACACAATTCAACATGGAATAGAGAGAGATTTCTCGATTTCAAAACTAGTTAACCTAGCTAGGGTTATGCAGCACATAGATGACAAAAATTCATAGGGTTTTGAGGTTGAAGAAGATAATAGCAGTGAAATCGGAAGAGAGGAAACGGCGGAGAAGCTTACCATGGTGGCGGCCGCGGATCGGAATCGGTGGAGCTAGTGTTTGATGTGCGCCGCGCGAAAATGAGACTGTGAAAGGGCAATGCGAGTGATTTAATGGCTATGGGAATTAGGGTTGAATGGATGGGCTTTGTTCTTTGTAAGAAAAATAATATTAGACCCAATAATGTGGCCCAGACAATTACATACTAGTATTTGTATTTCTCACCAATTTTCTTTCTTTCTTTTGGTTTTTTATGTTTTGAAAATGAACTTCATTAATTAAAAAGAAAAAGTGTCATTGTAAACAAGTTTCCATCACTATTGATCACCTTAAAACTAAAAGGAACCTAATTATTTCTTTTCCTTAAAGTCATGCATATTTTATTTTCCTATGCAACAAAAAAAAAAGTCATGCATGTTAAGTTTTGTCTATTTTACAATTAAAAATATTTCGTTAGAAGTTTATTGTGAGAGCAGTTTAATATTAAAAAAATCTTATAAATTTCGATTGCAAAGTTTCTTATCTTAAAAAGCCATGCACTTAGGCCTTATCTTATTTAATAAGTGCTTATTGCATAAGGGCTTATGTCATAAGCACTTAAATTCAATAAGTTATTTGCGTTTCGATGCACATAGAGAAAATAGCTTATACAAAATTAAAGTGTTTGGGTACATTTTTACATCAGAACTTCTTGAGTTTAAAAATTTAAAACTAAAGAACTAAAGTTACGAAAGGGGAAAATGGAACCACAAGAATTTATCAGCGAAATTTAACGGATAGGAGACTATGAAATTAGAAAGAAAAAAAAAAAATACAGCGAGGTAGATTCAATCAACAAATTGCATGTCTTAAGAATGAAAATTGAAAAAGTAGAGGAGACCTCCCGTTTACAGATCGGAAGAGAATCGAAGAGGAAAAGGACAAACAAAACAAATAAGTTGCCGTGAGTAAAAGAAAGGTCGTGGGTTGAGATTTGAGGTTTTTGAATTTTCAAAGTAAAAATAAAATAAGAAGTGGCAAAAGTAAACTAGGTAAGATTTGAAGGGAGGTACAAAGATAAGCTCCGAACAAATTATTCCATAAGCTATTACTAGGAGCTTATTGAAATAAGCTAAAAATAGCTTAGGGGAGCTTATACAAGCTCTATGAATAAGTTCTTTCAAACACATATACACGTGTTTATCTTATAGAATAAGTTCAAATAAGCTGTTCATATGCTCTTCCAAACGGGATCTTAGTTTTTTTAATCTTTTGTTGTAGATAGTCAGTTTTTTTTAAATTTAAGATAACATATTTTATAGGAAGTTGTTTTAATCTTTTGCACGCTTATCATCATTACTTTTTTTTTACTGCATTGGAAAAACTACAAAAGAGCTAAGGAATAAAAGCTGAGTCACTCAGCATAAGAGTCATAATCTCCAGCTGAGGACTGTCCCAAACATGAACACCGGGTTGCAAACTTTCCGCACCCAAACGAGTCATACGATATGCTACCATGTTGGCAATCATGTTAACAGGTTGCAGCACCACAATCCAGTCTCTTAGAAGCTAATTGTTGATGTCTTGAAGAACTAGCATGAACCGGATCCTCTCTTGGTCGCCAAGGGATGAGATCAGCTCTTGACAATCAACCTCGCATATGAGGTTTCTGAAGCCACGCTGCCACACACACTCCAATCCATCGCGGAGCGCCGTAGCTTCCACCAGGAGCGGGTTACCGCCAGTTTCAAATGAGATGAAGCCACCCATCCATGTTCCCTTGCTGTCACGGAACGCACCACCACCACCACCCATGCGACTAGGTTCCCCACCAAAGCTGCCATCAACGTTCAGTTTCACCATTCCCGTTGGCGGAGGCTTCCATCTATCATCATTACCTTTGTTGTATACAGTACTTTATGTGTAAATACTAAATATTGTAAATGCAAGTGGTCGATACTCTCTTTCAGAAGAGGAGCGAGAGGTAGTTTTTTGTTTCTCTGAGTGCAAAGAAACCAATGAATCTCCAAGGAAAATACAGAAACATGTAAGTAATTCCCGTTATAAATGCAAGCTGCCCAATCAGAATCCCTACAAGCCTTAGTTGAAGTTTCGAGGAAGAAGGAAAGAAAAGACATTGTGCTCAAGCTTTCTTTGCAAAGCGAAGAACCCACTTGAAATGAGCATAAGTTAAACTTAAAACAGTCGTGAAAAGATTATCATGTTACGATACGTAATGATTTATCGAGACATGTTTCGTGGCGAGGAAAGATCTCTAAAATAAAGTGTATTTGCATTTCTACAGTTTGTGTTATACTGAGCCTTAAAACTTGTTCTAACCTTGACATGCATAATTAAAAAGAAAAAGAAGATGAAAACAATTTTTCGGAGAAACAAATAGAAATAAAGGGACAAGTCATGAAACGTTCATAATATCGTTTTGAGAAAGTTGAGACGTTTACAACCTTGTGTAATACTACTTGGTGAAATATCCAAAGACATTTCCATCAGGCGTAACTTCCAGTTTAATCCATAGAGATCAAACTGTGGACAATGCACATAAAGGCAACAAACGCACATAATGCCGTGAATAGTGAAGATGTACTGATTCAAAGAAATTGCACAGGATCAATATTTCCATGTGAGTCAACACTAAATCATGACAGTTTCCTTGTAGAGACGCCCAATCTCATCCCCACAGAAACCAAGGTCTCCAGCGGTCTGGTGCTATTTATTAGAAGGTCTTGATCAATTGTAATTGAATTCTGTAAGAACAAAAGAAAACAGATGTCACTGCATACATGTATTTCATGATTTGGCATGAATTATTGGGGCCCCATAGACATGTTATACCAAAAATACAAATCAGGACCAACTAAATAATTTTCAAACATAAAACAAGAAGAAAGAACTGCCTTGAAGAAGGGAAAAAATGAACAGTATAGATAAATTATACCTACCTTTTCAAAAACACAAATTACAGTGCTTCCACCAAATGAGAAATATCCGAACTGTAAGCAAACACATTCCAATTAGAAACAAAAACAACATATAAAATTGGAAAAACCGTAATCAACTAAACTTGTCCAAACCTCATCTCCCTTCTTGACATGATCGCCCTTTTTCTTTGTAAAAGTAATGCTACCAACCATTGTAGCTCCTATTGCAACAAATGCCACCTGATTCCACATCGTAGGAAACTCTCTAAGATACAGATAAAATACAGGCATGCAGTGATAAGATGAATTGTAGTGGAGCCAGTGAACTCTGAAAACATTTCAGGAATATAGCAAACCTCATAATAATGGCAAGAATGCAAGAGGTACAAAAGCATGAATAAAAAATAAAATGCATAATGGTTTATATGCCACTAATAAATAAATAGGAATAAAACTAAACTTGTGCATTCAGGCAAAGAAGTTAATTGCAAGACAAACCTTTCCAAAATCTACAGTTGAAATTATTGAAACAACTCGCTTATTCTCCGTGAATACATTACAATACTTGCTATTAACAGCAATGGGATTGACCTAGATGAAGAATAGAAACACATCAGAAAAGTTGCAAATAGGAATTGACACAGAAAACAGACCCATATATAAATAAAATATCATTTTGCTAGTTATTATTTCACATACTGTATAGAGGCATCCAGGGATATCTACAAATTGCTCAATAATTCCTGATACTGGCACATGGAAACGGTGATAATCCTGCAAAAAATCAATATTGAAATCAAAATTTGCAAGCAAACTAACACAAAACTAAAGTGACTTTGAAAGAAAGCAACAAATACCTGTGGTGCCAAGCGGAAAATAACCATTGTTCCATCAACAAAAGCACTGGAACTCATTTCTTTCCCCAAAAGGCCTTGAAGGGAAAACTTTCGACCCTAAAGTACAAAATATAATCCAAAAAGCACTTCATTTGGCATGAAAAAACTTAACATTAAAGGACAGAAGAATGAGAGCTATCCCAATTTTTAAGGGAATTTAATTTTCCTTGCCACTAGCTGCCACCAGTTTCAATAATTTGGCATTGTTTCTATTCCAAAATGTTTGTTGTTTAAGGTTATGCACGAAGAGTATGATGTTATTTATTGATATATAGCTTGACTGAAACACCCTTGCTTATACTTATATAAGTAATTTATTTTTATACAGATTTTCACAACTAACCCACTCATTAGTAGAAAGAGAAGAATGGTGATTGGTCTAAATAAAAGGTGATAGGTGATATTACAAGACAACATCTTGGAAATAAAAAAGATGAACAACATATTATGTCAAGAAAAAGCAGTAGAAACAACAGAAGAAATAGTACCTCAAACAGTTGGGTCTTTTCATAACTAAAAACTGTTTAAGCAACTAAATCGTTCTACGGAGTTATATCTCAAGTTGGATTTCACGCAAAGCTAGAGTATGACAAAAAATAGTCTCAGATTTACTCTCATATAAGTAAAACCATATCCTCCCCAATGCCTCTGTCCTAATTTACAGGTGACTCAAGCAGGCCCAAGTTCAATATGTAAATCTAAGTGCAGGTTTGCTAATGAGAAATTGAGAATATCTAAATATTAAAAAGAAAATGCATTATTGGGACAAGAAAATTCCAAGTGCATGAGATGTAAAAGAAATACCTTGATCCAAAATCTTGTGCTATCATCAACTGATTTAAATGCAGTAAGACGGCAATCAGCAGCACACACAGCAATGTCGTCACGTTCAGCCAAAGCAATTGGCCTTGAACCAGGCTTTAACTCTCTAATGAAAAATTCATTGAATGTCTGCCCATAACATAATTAAAGATATGTGTCATCTAACAAGATAACTACTATCGTTATGAAGTCCAACATGGTTTTCATTACGAGTATTGCTCAGAAATTTTATTTAACTTCACTCAGCTGCTTGTGAAAACAATACAGCTAGCTCAATGGAAAACAAATTCTTTCAGTTTCCCGTGTTCAACAGGGATCAATAGAGAAGATATATTCAACTTGAAGGCATGATGGGTTCGATGATAACATAGTAAAAACAAGAAGTAGCGGAAGCGGTCAGCGCAGAGATAGGTTTGGAATGCATTCAATATGTATGAAAACTAGAGAAAAGCATTGAAATTCTTGGATCATGATAGGCTGGACAAAAGCTAAAACCAAATGGCAGTCCACCTATGCAATAAGCAGTGAGAAATATAGGACATTACAAAGGTCTCAAGCACATGGATTATGGCTAAAAGATTTCAGAAACAACTGAAGTAAGATAACATAATAAATGCTATATTATAATTGTAAAGCATACTGTATCAGCAATGAAAGCCGTTAACAACAGGAATGTTTTAGGTGCAACTGAAATGATCATCAGATTATTTTCAAGAATAGGCACCAAGTAAGCTATGTTGTTAAGTAAGCATTTACTAGCTTTTAAACACTGGAGGAAAGTTAAGGTTTGTTGAAAATTAGGCACTAGATAATGTTTATTAAATTAAGACACAAAACTGTATGCATATGATGAGACACCATTATTTTAACTTTTAAGCATAATCAAATTGAACCTGCAATGTATCCTAAATAATTAACACGATGGAAAAAAAAGTGTTCAGTAGCAATTGTGCATCAATAACATATAATAAACTCAAACTCTTGAGTCTTCACAAAGTCTTGCCCCACCTTAAAGTGTTCCAGTGGATACTTGCATTCTGCCAAATTAAGTTGATCCTACAACACAATAGTCACTTTATAAGAAGGTATTATAGGCACACAAGTCCAGCAGATAAATACATTAAAAAATAAAAATAGATGTGATAACACCTGACTCTATTTTGCAGATTAAACAATTAAACTATTTCAACTCTTCATTTTCCTCCAGTACCTAGTTGGACAAACACACACACACACCCCTATGTACGTACATATATGTATATATTGTAGACACACGAATAGAGTTAGAACACTGCTACGAGTAGGTTTTAACTCAAGCATGTTGATTGTTGAAGGGAAACTATGTCCTTTCATTTTAAACTACAGAATAATTTTGCAAGATCTAAATAAGTTCCTGCAATGCCAGTACCCCACACCTGAAGGGTGTTTTAGTTCCTCCTACATATCATTTTCTTAATAAAAATTTGTGCGCAAGATACAAGGACATAGTTAGCTGCGGGATGTCAGCTAACATATCATTTAACATATCACAGGACATATCATTTCCTCTTACATATCAGCTAACTAATTTGTGAGTAAGAAACAAAAAGTTAGCTGCGGGATGTCTATAAACACATATAACGAGAATTGTTTTTATACAAAATGAAATATTAGGTCAGATGGGCAAAATACAAGAGATCATAAGATATCTTCCAAAAATAACCAAACACCAAAACAAGGGCCATCCATCATAGTGAAGTGAAATTGTGGTTCAAACTCACAATCAACTTGGACTTCTGTGATATGTCAAAATCAAATGGTGCCATCCACAAAGAACTGTAAGAAGCATTGTCATACCTTAAAAGATTCAATAAATTTTGGTATATCAGCAGCCGATTCAGGTGAATCCATTTGTGCTCCCTGCTTTTCAGAAATATTTTGCAAGAGCTCCTTCACCCCTGCATATAAGAAGTTCACCAATTTAAGGTAAATGAACAAAGTAACTCAATGCAGAAGGAAAATTCTTATTCAAATCAGATTTAAATATCACATTGATGTCAAAAGTCTGATGTAGCGCGGCTGGCTGCGCGCTTCGACGATGATGTCGCTCGTCGAATGAGCCCGATCGGATTTTAGCCCATCTAATCAGTCTCGGGCCCGCAAAACAAAATCTAAGTATTTTATTAGGATTTTATTTATTAGGATCTTTAATTTTCAATTAAGATCTTTTAGGATATTATTTATTTTTTGTTAGAAACTTATTTATTTCAATTAGGATCTTTTATTTTCAATTAGGATCTTTCAAGATCTTATTTCTTTTTGGTTAGGATTTTCTTTCTTTTCCTATTTAAGCAATTGTAAGGCATAGCCTATTCAGTTTTGATTGATAATAAAATTTAAGAGTTTTCTCTTCTGCTCTGGTGGATTCCAGTGTATTTTCTAGGGTTTTAGCGCTTGCTAATTTCCTTTCTGGTGGATTCCAGAAACCTTTTCCTTAGGATTTGCGCTTGCAATCCTAGTACGACTTCCGCTGCATCAAAGTCAAAACCCAAGTCTTTATGTAAGTGTGATCCAATGACAGAAGTATACATTATAATAAATCTTTTTCCAAAAACTAATTATATTTTTCACTATCACTAATCTTCTAACAAAGCACCAGGTTGGTCAGCTTAAAGAAATGTCAGTAAGATCTAATATATCTGCATTGAGTTTTTTACCAGCAATATTTTTACAGCATCTACTTCATACATCACCATGGCAATCCTATGTCATAAGGTCGATGACAAAGAGCGGTGACTGGTTAACTTGCACATGTATGTAACCTAGAATTTCTTTCAACAATTTAAAAAAGAAGGGGGAAAACCCTCATACCTATGTCCATTAGACCAAGACCGATTTTTGACTGATAAATGGCTCTCATTGACAAAACAATCTTTTTGTCAATTCGTTCTTCAACAAGTCTTTGAGACTTCCGATCATATACCTGATTTCAAAAATAAGTTGAAGTAAATAAATAACAACTTCAGAGGGTGAAGAGGCACAAAAACAGGATTAAAAATACCAGTATTTTAGTATCATTTTTCTAATTTCCTGAAATTCTCTTAAGGATATCTCTAATTCTCTACTTTGATGAAATTGTTGAGCCAATACAATTCGTAGACTTTAAAAAATGGTATGTGTGACCAATGTTGATAGTTGGTAATAGCATTAAAAGGCTGCCACCACTAATAAGCTTGGAAGCTCTTAGAATTTGGGTTTAGGCCTAACTCTACCCCGAAAGCTAGCTTAGTGGTGATAATTGCTATACCCTATATAAGGACTATTTTGGTCATATCTCTAGTCAATGTGAGACTTCTCAACACACCCCCTCATGCCCAGGACTATTTTGGTCATATCGAGTAGAATTTGCAGGAATGAACATCTGCGGCTGACTCATATATGGGTGCTCTCCACCAAATGATCTAGGATAGGCTGTGACACCATCTTAGAATTTGGGTTTAGGCCTAACTCTACCCCAAAATCTAGCTTAGCTGTGCGGATTGCTCTACCCTACATAAAGACTATTTTGGCCATATATCTAGTCAGTGTGGGACTTATCAAGCTAAACCTTTATTCTAATTATGGTGGATGTGATTGGGCAAACTAATTTATTAGCAAAGATAGAAGGAAAATCAAAGAGGTCCTGTACATCCTGATATAACTTAAAACGTTTATAAATGTACAATGTACAATGTATCACATAAATAAAATCAGTTAAAGAAAAGAAACAACGGGAAAGATATAGAAAACATTGCATACCAGAATATGGGAAGCACTTGATCCAGATCGAAGACCAACTTCATAGGATTGGAAATGGGCCCATTCACTCAGTTTCAAGAACCACCTATAATGAGGGAAAAATAAAGTGACTTCACTTTATTTTCTAGTGATATGCAATCATATATACAGAACCATAGACCATATATATGGCACTAAAAAATTGTGCTGTATAACCCATTAGGTCGACAAAGATCATACTCTACTAATTCCTGTCTCTTAATGCTTAAATTAGCAGCAGATTCCAAAAGTTTACCCATAAGAAGCCTGCTTATCTGTTAAGAATCCTCCAGTCATCACCTGGTTTCCGGTCCCTTCATCAAAACAGAGAGTTAAGTGGATCATGCTGTTCAACTGGTCAGAAATTTGAAGAACCTCGCCACAAACAGGGCAGCAATTCAATAATGGTTCCCTGCAATACCAGAAGCTAGCTAAGCAAATAAGAATCAAAGAAATGTAACCAAACAACAGTTTTCAAAACGAATTTCCTACTTCTAGTCAAATTTCATCAAATCTTAAAAAAATGATATAGCAGTACAAATGATATTAGTTAAATATACATATATACATACATATATGTGTGTATATATTTCCACCAATAGTAAAAGACAACAAAGGAATGCAAAAATGAGGCCGTTCATTACTTTTCTTGTTGAAAAGCAAGAAGGGAAGCCAATTCATCCATGCTCACAACATCATCTCCATTCTTGTCAGCTGCTTTGAACAGCTCCTCTTTCTATCGAAAAAGAATTGTTTTGCTGAGACAATAAAACTTGTAGATAGAAAACTAGACATTATGGACTATATTGCAAATTTATAACTTCATTTCATGATTTGCAGGGAAAAGATTCATTATATACAGCCACTTTCTAATGTCGAAATTCAAAGTTCTAAATTCTAATATTCAAGATGGTATAAGTTTATATAAACCATGAAATATGAAAATAGAAGGTTAAAAAATCTAAATCAAAGTTCAAATCCAAATCTAGGTATACAAGTAAAATAATGATAATGTAGCATGCAAATAATGCAAAACAAAAAATAATAGGAAATTATAATGCTCAAAATAACTACTCAAGTCTGAACCTTGTTGGTAGCTAACTGATTGCCAAAAGCATCAATTAGGTCAGAAAATTCAGAAAGTGAAAGCTTCCCATCTTCATTGTAGTCCTGCATAAGACAACCTCTAAGGTCAATAATAAATAATAGAGAGCGCTAAATAAAATGACTATTCAAATTATCAAGAAGTTATATGAAATATTCTATCGATCACAGGTTTCAAATACTCTTCTATTTATTCAACTTAAATAGAAATAGAGAAAGTAAACTGGAATAATTACTCATTAATATATCTATTAGTAGTTCATTTAACATGTTGAAATGTATGCGAATATCATAATAAAGTCTCAGCAACAATCCAGGGTGCAATATTGGTTCAACATCAGTACCCTCATGTACATGGGTGAGATTATATTTATAAATTATCTCTTCTCGTGATACCCTCATGTCAGATATAATCCACACTTGGTATAGGTTATTAGAAAATAGAGGAAGATCGAACTTACCACGATGGATAAAATACGTTTAATAAAGCCTTTCTCTGTTTCAATTGGATCCTGAAAGTTTTAATTTGTAATTGTTAGAACCTAGCAATCCATCATACCCAAACAACAATAGAATTTGAATTGTATGCTATGCCATATACCTCTACAGAGCATGAAATGGATATGTTCCCAACCACTTTTCCAGGAACTGATGGATCTAAAAGGTCAAGGACTTCACTGTCAGAATCAGAATCCTGCACCATCATCATATCATTCACAACAAAAGTGTGTAAAAATGAATAATGCTGTAAGTTCACAGAAGAAGCCAATGAATCGACAACTTTAACATATGTGATATAAAAAAGGTAATTAATAAAGAAAAAAGAAAGGAAGGAAGGTATGTTTAACCTTGCAATTGGATCCTAACAGAATGTTTCCTCACCTGGGTCAGAAATTCAAACAGATCGACCTCACAACATCCGACAAGTGTATTGCGGGATAGTTTGTTGGTCTGCACGAGAAAAAATATTGAACTTAGATGCAATGTCAAACTTAAAAATGCTTACTCCAAGGCAATGCATAATCAAAGAAAATATAAGGTTCTTAGTTCTTATAGGCTAGCACACACCTCAAAGACAGAAATTCTTGCAACATGAGGCCCATTCTGTTCCAGAAGAAGTTTCTTTTCCTGTGGAAGAAAAATCATAATTCATAAAATATAGAAGCTGAACTCGAGTAACCTAAGATCACTCCTACAAACAAATCATACGTTTCCCCCTCATGGAGCAAGTACAAGTCAGTTTCAGAATCCTAATGAAAATGACGAGATAGGTTTTACTGATAGATAGATCAGAGAGTAGTAAAGAACTCACAGAATTCCAAATTGGTTTATTGGTTCTGCAACAGCAATGAAAACAAAATCAAATTAATAGATGAAGAAATGAATAGAAACTAATAGGTAACAGGAAGCATGAATGAATGAATGAAGTGAACTGTTCAGAGGTCTTTGTTCGGAAAGTCTGTTCTCCGAGAGTAAGGCACGCAATCCATTTATCCTTGAACTGCATCTCCGCCTACAACAATCAAACGGAGAACAAATCAGTAACTGCAAAACGGAGAAGCAGAGTTAGAGAGAGAGAGAGAGAGAGAGGATTGGCGTGTGTGTACGTGAAGGAGAGTGAAGAGAGCGATTCCGGCGAAGTTGTCATTGGAGAGTAGTTTGCGAGTGGCGGAAGAGGCGTTGGTAGAGCTTTTGGAACGACGGTGAAGACGGGCTTTGAAGCGTGAAAGACGAGAACGCGACCCGTTCCCTTCCGACGACGACGACGGCGGCGATTTGGAATGTTGTTGACCCATGCTAATGCTACTCGCTCGGTGATGCTTTGCTGAAAATTGCAGTTACATGGAATGGAATGGAACTTTGGGAGTCGCATTTACTTTCAATGCCAAGATATTTTTATTATTTATTACTTTTTGGCCCACTTGTAGTTGTTCAATACCATACCACAAGAATGTAAGAAAATGTTGACCAATAAGTGTTGACTAATCTTCTACTACTATCTTGTTTTCATCTAAATCAAATGTTAGTAATAGTAGCCCTCCGTTAATTACTCCTATGAAGCGGCATCGAGTTGCGAGTGGCAACGCTGCCACACCACAAGCTTCTGGTGCAGGGCATGCTTCACAGCCACAACCATGATCAAGATTGAAGTTGAAAAGTTTACAAGACAGAGAAGGGAAAGAGTTGAGAGAGAGGGAGAACGCAAGCAGTGAATATATTCCATCAAAAAATCACCAACATCAACATGTTTAGAGTACACTTAATGGTTTTGTTGAGATACACTCGTTTAACATGTTGGTGCTACTGAGAAGCACTTGTGTATCTAGATAAAGTGTTTTTGAGACGCACTTGATGAAGTTGAAGAGATACATAGCTATTTTAGTGGTGCTATTGAGAAGCACTTGATGTATCTATGAGAAAGTGCTTTTGAGACGCACTTGATATACTATTATTAATAAAGTTTATTCACAGTTGTGAAAGTGCTTTGTGAGACGCATTTATATGCCAGTGAGACGCATTTAAAATTTATGTGAATAAATATGTGAGTGAGATAGTAAAAGCCGCTATCTATGAAAGACTTGGGTAATCTTTCTAAAACGCTCACATGTATCCCAAGGTTCAGAAAATGACTTTAGTATTCTATCGGGGAGTCTCTACATCTTAAAGTTATGGTGTGTGTAGTGGGGGTTCCCACCAAGTCAAACTAGTTCAAGACTCGTTCACTTTTTGACAAACGTTGTTGCCTCACTTCACTACGTGTTAATTCAATCCTTTGGACATTAACACTTAAGTACAAAATTAACTTTCTTTGCTCAGAATTTTTCAATAATTTGATTGTCATTAGTGGGGGATTGTTAGGATTAATGGCACTCAATTATTGTTTCAGTTATCCTATCAAAATATTTATAGCCTTAATTATATAACCGTTTTCTTCCTTCCTTAATTATTTGATCATTACACCGTTGGATATTCAAATGCTTTTTAAGCTGAAATATACGTTGGCATCAGTTTGATTTCTGGTGTTAATTTGTTTATGGCCTCCTTGACTACACATTCATGAGTATTCATGGAAAAGCAACGGATGGAAGCAAATGAGAATTCTTGCTTTCTATATAAGAAGAAGAGGCCGTGAACAATTGTGATACAAAAAGGAAAAGATAAAACATTGATTCCTCTCTTTTAGTAGTTGTGAGCATTGTTGTAGAGACTTCAGCACTATTAGGTTCTGAGTGCACAGTACCTGAAGTGCGGTTGTGTTAATCTTGGGGAGCAAACCCGGCACTGGATTGCACCGAGGTCAACCGAAATTTTTGCTTTCAAGGCAGCGGTTCTTCCACGGCGCAACCTTTTTTCTAATTTTCCAACATAAGATGTGTTGAAATTGGGGGTTTTAGGTTGATTTCAATCCCTAAATTGATTGAGTCAGTTGGGTTGACCCAGATTTAAGCCCAGATTTAAACGAAAAAACGCAAAAAAAGGCTTAAAATAACAAATATCTGAATCGGTGCGATACATCTTCATATCGCGATACAACGATACCTGATACGATACAGCCGATACAGGTGTGATACAGGGACAATTCGATACACGGTGCGATACATATCATTAGGCTAAAAAAACGTATCGTATCAACGTATCGTACGATACTTACTACCATGATGGTGGCCCCTACGCAACCTAACTTAAACACTTAAAGCAGAGGAAGTAAAAGCACCTATCTACTCACACTCACACTGGTGCTCATAATGAAAAGAAGAGAAGACTATGAATTTCCATACACACATTTTAAGCAGCATTAAAACGTTGAAGCACATAGACAACCCCAACTTCACAGCCAATCACACAGAGATCAACAAACAACCCATTACTTCTAGTTAAAATTCAAACAACCGATTTCTCTCCTCTTACCTCGGTGAAAAAACACGTGTTACCGGATCAAAGAAACACACGCTAAACACACGCTGATTTTTCTTTTAATTAAGGGTGTAATGCCCCATTTGGAAGTAAGAGTTTACGATGTCCTCCTACCAATGCTCTTAGGGAGGCGAGACGGGTGTCTTGGACCGCTCTGCTTGATGGGTGGGTGGCGTTGAACATCGATGGATCGGCCTTGGGCAACCCCGATCGAGCAGGGGTCGGTGGTGTCGTGTGTGATGCTATTGACCGGTGGGTCCTTGACCACATCGGGTTCATTGGTGTTTCAGAAATTATGAGAGCGGAATTTTTAGCGGTGTTGTGTTGGCTTGCAAAGTTGCTGGGACCGTGAGTTTAGACAGGTTGTTTTGTACACTGACTCCATGATCGTCCTCTCGTTGCTTCAGGACAGGAACTTTTGTTTAAATGTCTATGGCCTTCTTAGGCAGGACGAAGTGCAGGGATCTCTTCGCTTGAGCATCCTCTGTTGGTCGTCCGAACTTTGTTGGCAGATGACTGCTGCAGCACCTCCTTCTTGAAGCGTCAGCGTTGTGGTCGTTTTCTTTTTCTTTAAGCATCTTTGTACCCAAAAAAAAGTTTACTAAGATTAGTATACACTCACTTTGTGTATGTATTGTGTAGATCATTAGAAAGAAAGAAAAAGATATGAGAGATAACAGATAAATGTGATAAGTGACGTGATATGAACCAAAAAGAGGTTTAAAAAAGGTATCAACTTTTCCATATATAACACAAACAAGTAAAGAGAAATGAGGTCACGTTGCCTCAAACCTTTCTAAGAATTAAAAGTCTAAAGTCTCTCAACAAAGAATAGAAAGAACAACAAATGATACACAAAACATAAGTTCTTAGGGAAACCAAATTCAAGTAAAGTGGTCTATAAGAATCCCCAATTTAAGGATTAAGTCTCCGTCTTTCTTAACCACCACCTCCTGAGGAATAATAACACTATCGCTTCTTGAGATAAAAATGCTTTTGGAAAGGACTAATAAAATCGTTCATGAACAATTGAACCCTATTAACTAGGATTTGTTTGTTTTTTACAGGTACTATGTCTATGAGAGAAATCATCAAGTATTTAATTCTTAAAACATGCATATTTTATTAATTAGGTCTTTTAAAAATGAAATTTATCAACTAAATTCTTAAAATTTAAAATACCCAAACTTTTCTTATCCTTATGGGTTTTGAGTGGTGGTGTTGACTTAATTTTAAATTTTTTATTGACCTTTGATAGTTGCATGGATCAATTAGTGTAATTAACTTAACTGGAAAGCTAAAGAGGTATTTGGGCTCACAATCATCCTCACTAGTTGCACCTATTGACAATGTAAAAGAAAAATAAAATCATAATGATCACGATATTTACCTAGAAAACAAGCAAGCCAAAAAAGGATACGAAGGATTGAGATGGGTGGGCACATGTCAAACACTTGCTTTCTCTTTTATATCTTTTTATTCATAAACTTTGCCGCAAACAACAAAAGCTTTATGAACAAGTTAAAGAGTTAGATCCATGGAAGCGTTTTCCATGACTTCAAACGATCATTATAGCTTCCAATTTGATTTGCATTTTCCAACTTTACGAATCCAATTGGAGCATGTAGTTTGTGTGGAATTGAGAACTAGAGTTTCATTTGATCTGATTATTGGTTAGCCTCCTACCATGTGAACGGAAAGTAACCATCCATACACATTGATTGGTTAATCAGATTCAATTCATAGAAACATATGTAGTAATATGAACGAAAAGTAT
The DNA here is from genome assembly GCF_012489685.1 of Lotus japonicus. Taxonomy (NCBI): domain Eukaryota; kingdom Viridiplantae; phylum Streptophyta; class Magnoliopsida; order Fabales; family Fabaceae; genus Lotus; species Lotus japonicus. The sequence goes on along the minus strand of NC_080046.1, from coordinate 66,713,360 downwards.
GGTTACCACTCGATCTTGTGAATGAAAAAATTTATTGATTAGCCTCCTACCACCTAATGTATTGACAATGACGTAACTAGTAAGAGATTAGTCTCTTAGATATCTTGTTAATATGGGAAGAAAATGTAACGGATACACTTTGTTCAATTGGAAGGGATTGAGTCATTTGAAAATGTGCCGGAATCTTCCAAAGGTATTTAAAAGCATCATCTTCCAAATCTGGATGATGATCAATAATTGAGTTATAAGCTGAGCTTACTGTGAAACACCCATTCTGCTCCTTAATCCAAACCCATGCATCCCTTCCTACCTCTCACCGGCTTAAAGCAAGAAATTATTCTAGTCAAGGCATCATACTGATTGTGAACTTTACATATCACTATAATCAGTGTCCTGTATTTGAATAAGACATTGATGAAAACGACAACCAACCCCATTTGTTGGGTACTCTTCCGGTTTGTGACCCATCTTAACCCAATTTTACACGTTTTTTTCATCTTTAAACTACAATCCCTTGGTCATTATCTTATCTGTTCAGTTCTAGTGGATAAATGCAAGAACGAAAAGAACCTCTCATGCACAAGGTTAATAAGCAATTAAGCATCATATGAATCACTCATTTGCGACAATATAATATAGTGCTCGTGGTGCTTGAAAGCATGCGAATGAATGAATGAATGCTTGCATCACACATGACTTGATGCTTCCCTAAGAAAGCACCATATATATGTATGTAATGGAAAGAGAGTGATTTGTTCCTTAGCATTGTGACACAAGACAACTATAGCTAGTTAGCTACCAAATCCCATCAAAGTAGCCAAAAGCTATAAAGCCTCCTAATAATAAGTTTAATGCTCAGTTGCAAGCTTCCCTTAAAGTGCTCATGGGCTCCACAATCCTCTTCCTCCTCTCACGTTATAAACCCATTTTCTCTTAATAATATGCCAGCACCTGAGAGTCACATGCTACTCCCAATTGAAGGAACAACATTTCTTGCTAGATTTGTTAAAACAGTAAGTTTCACTCAATAAACTGCATCTACTATGAGTAATTATACATAGACATACACAATTGTGTTGACATCCTTCGAAGACATGTCTTTATCATAATTTTTAACCTCCACAATATTTTATGGCTGTTAAAAACCGTCACAAAGGCATATGTCGGCATAATTGATATGTACGTCTACCAACCATTTTCATTCGACTTATTATCACAGAAACCAACATCTTAGTTCATACAATTATTAGTTTAGTCTTTAGAAGAGAACCTCAAGTGCCCCAAATTCTTGGAATAATGAAGATATTGTAAGAATTTATCTTCCCTAAAGTGAGGAAGTGATTTTAGAGGATTAAGTCTTTCTGGTCCGCTAATTGAGAAATCAACATTTTACAAGAATACCATAATTTATCATATACGCACTCATATGTTTAAGTATGAGATTACAATCTAACTCGTGCTTATTTTAAATCAATAATTCTAATGACTTATTTTATTTTCTAAAATGATTCTCTTATTTAGAGGATTCAAATGCTTTAATTTCATCTTTGGGAAAAAGTGATTAAGGCATAAGTTATTACTTATTAGAAGCAACTTTTTCTAGAATGAGAAGTGGTTTTTTTTGGAGAATTTAAAGTAAATTCAGCAGTGCTATAGATAGAGAGAACAAAATTTGAAGTGACTATGGTAGTGAATGGGATCTTTGGAAGCATAACGTCATATTACATATTGGTTGAACATGAATCTCACATAGTGCCCCACTTGAGAGGCTGCTGTGGAAAATCTAGTTCTAGCCATTTCACTGTTACAATGGCAGCTACACTTGCTACTGGATTTAATTAACTACTGCCAGTAAATTAATAACGGATGATAATGATCACAAGCAATTAATCAGCTTAATTAATTATCCCATTTAGATAATGCAGCTATCTAGCTAAATCAATCACTTGCATAGGCTAATTTGGTAAGCTTATTTCTTCAAGATCATCAAGTGACAAGAAAACTTCATCCAAACAAGAAAGCTCTGTTCCATCATCACCATCTTCTTTGCACTCATAAACACGACATATCACCCATTTATTAAAATCCTGAATCAAACAAAAAGGGATTAACAAAAAAAATTAGCAACCAAATCAGAGATATATACAATAGTTTTCAACTTATCATAAGATTTTCATGTAGTATTATATACTAACTGTTTTTTGTTGTGATTTTCTTTTGGATGATCTGCTGCTGGAGGAAGCAGAATCTGATAGACGATATTCTTGCATTATCCAATTGGTTTTGGCTTCTCCCAAATGGAACATGAAATATTTCTTCATGCCAACTCTCTTATTGCTTGTGCTAGAAATCACTGGCTCTTCAATTCCTGTTGGCTTCCAATATCCATTCTCAGTGACCCTATTTTGTGTCCTTCTGCTGTAGTAGTACCATTGATTTCCCTCTGCCAAAGCTCTACCTGCCCATGTACATCCGCACCAAGAATTTATCAACATGGTTCTCATATTGACTAGAAATATGACTAAATAAGTAATTATATAAGGTAGAGAAATCTTCACCTCTAATCATTTACGAAGGAAAAAACAACAGCAAACATGAAAATGCAAAATCATGGAGGGCTAGGGGGTTAACTTCCACTGAAAATGAAAATAAATGCTTGATGTGACAAAATTAACAGTGTGACACTAAGCATTTTTCAATTAATATACACCAAAGACCAATTTCCTAGATAGTGGCAATCTATGATCTAACAACAATGATACAAAGAGCTGTAATTGAAAGCTGAAAATTTAAAAACAAAGAATGGTACCATCAAGTTCCCATGGATCATATGAGTAGAGCTCAAGATCAGGGATGACATCGGGGTGGCAAGGTAGAAGTTCTGCTTTTCTATGAAGAAAATGAACTACAAGCTCCTCATCTGTTGGATAAAATCGAAATCCGGGCGGAAGGTTGACATTGTTATCTCCCATTAAAGCAACAAGAGAAGTAGCTATAGAGGTAGTGAAGGTGGTGTTGGTCAAGGTTGGTTTGGAAAGGAAGGCATTTATAGTGCAAAGAAGGTATAATGAATAGATAGAGAGATAGATATATTAGGGTCTAACGTAAAATAGAAGATGGCATTAATCAGGTACAATTACAAAACACATACATCTCATCAAATATTTGATAAGTTTTGTTGGCACGGAAGCACTCAACACCAAGCAACCAAGGCTGCGGATAACGGAACGTGATGGATAGGTACTTGCTCAAGAAACGGGATCACCAAAAGTGAGTTGGAGAGAGTGAGTGTGGCAGCACATTCATCTTTCTGCAGTTTTATTGATTCATCTACTTAGTATTACATGCTTAATTTCTCTTAAACAATGTCTCATATTTGAATTTTGTGTATGGAAAAGACTTTTGTTAAAATAACTAATTTCATCATAACTTAGATGATCCCAACTCGAAATATACTTTAATAAGATAAAAAAAAAAATTACATGACAAAATGTAAAAACTTTGGTGTTATATAAGGGTCATCATCACACTTCATGCTGATATCATCCCCTGTTGTGGTACACGTGGTATGTGTTAATATTGGGTTTGGTCTTAGACCAATTGAATGGGGTGACCCACTTGTTGAAGTCTATATGTGCTTCATAATAATCAGCAATCATAGTATGTTTTATAGATTTAAATACATAAAATTTTGCGTCTGCCTAGCTTTGTAATCAATCAATTAGAAGGAGTAGCACAGTGGGAACTGCACATACATCCCCCACATGAAACAAAGCAATCAATTATTCCTTTGGAAGAGGGAGTTTAACTGATTTACTTGGGTCATTAGTGGAGCCCCTACATTACTTATATAATTGATCAATTATTAAATCTTACAGAAGAAAAGCAAAAATCAGATAAAACCACACTAACAATGAACTACCTTGCTTTTGCTTATAACTTATCCAACCATTAATTAGTTCCGCTTTGCAGCTTTATTGATATATGTTAACTAGTACTTTTACCCGTGCGATGCACGGGGGTTATTCATTTTTGTATTGTGTGTGTATTTTTTTAAAATATATGTGTTTTTTAAAGAAATTTTATGGATTGAAATAAATTATTTTATTTTAGATATTTAAAATCATGAATGTGTATGTTTTTTGTGCTAATGTTTGTTTTTGTTTTCATGAGTTGCTATTTTGTTTTTATCTTTTATTTTTGTAATTTTTTTTATTATATTTGAGTTGCTATTTTTTTATATTTATTAAATAGTTTATTACAGGGAGTTGAAGTAATATGTATGTGCTAAAAATAGCCACCCAATATTTTTCTTATAATTGGAATAATTACATCGAGAATAAAACTGAGAGTGTATTGTTGCACATTTCCTATAAAAAGATCTTCTTCATATGATATTATGAAAGACTTATTTGCGAATTACATTTGAAGTACTATAAGAATTATTGTCATCACTATCATAAATGAAGATTTTTAATCTTTTACGGTGCGCGACTCTAGAGAATAGTACATATAATTGGTCATGTGAAAACACTTGTTTTTGAAAAATATAACCCCACCTTCTTTAATGATTGGGACCCGTGCACTACATGGATATTCTTTTTAGTTTTTTGTGTGAAAATTTTCAAAACATGTAAAGAAAGTTTAAGAATTTAAAAATAAAATTAATTTTAAAACTACGTAAAAAGTTTTTTTTGCGATGAATGTGTTTGTTTTTATGTTGAAGAAGCGTAATAATTATATATTTTTTGTATTTTTTTCTTTGCTTCCCTAAATGTTGCATTTATTTTATTTGACTTGTGCGTTGCACGGTCAAGGATTAATTATAATTTAAATTTTAGAAAAAAATTAAATTATTATAGTTGTCAAGGTGTTGATTTCAATAAATGTAAAGAAAATATTTGAAATGTATTATTAAATTTATTTCAATAATTATTAACACATCCTTGTGAAACATATTACTTAAGTTTATATTTTAAACATTATTATTCTTTGGTAAAATTAATGTATGCATTGACACTTATTTTTTAAACTAAACTGGATAATATTTTACTCCAGAGCGTTAAACAGATAGCCCACATTTGCGTTGAATAAGGAATTGCAGCAAGGTACTTCACCATGATAATCCCTCCATATAAAATCAAATCTATTCGGCCTAAAAATATTGGACCGAGCCACCTCCAGTGTTTGTTCTGAAACACCTTCCTACAGCCTCGCTTCCATATAGCCCATATTAATGGATAAATCACTTCCAAAGCATTAGAATATTCCTCCTGCCAGAATCAGCCAAGCCAACAAAAATTGTTAAGAGTGGTTCATCAAGAATTCTTATTCACTACACTGTAATGAATAAGTGGATTCTAATCTCTGCAAATTTGGTGAAGGAAATGAAACATATGCAAACATAGAGAGAAATAGAAGGAAGTACAATAATTCACTTTATAATGTTGTGACTACAATCTCTAAATATGCTACCAATTATCAAATGATTTAGTTGCAAGGATTCTCGAAATTTTAGTTTCAAAACTTTTGTTGTTTGACCTTTTCCAGCAATGAATTAAGAATGTATCGCAATAGCTATACTTTCAAGCGTTTCTATATTGAGCATTACCTGCAGGCCTTCCATTTAGCAGGCTTATGATTTGGACTAACATGAAGAATCCTTTGGACCTCAGGTAGATTGAAGTATATAGTAATAGTGGAGTGCTCCGCTGTGCAAGGATCATACCCAGCACCGAGTCTACCAAATCTCTGTTACATGACATGACAAATCAATAAAGATATGCACTATAAATATCTCAAAATTCAGACACATTGTAGCATGCCGAAAAATTCTTATCATTTGAAATATGTCACAATCTATATTTTTGGGTTTAATTTCGTGATTTTTATGTCCGAATTTAAACCAAAAAACTAACGAATGTCTTATGATAAACATAGTCAGACACAAATAGGATATAGAGGAAGTTTGATACAGAACATTGGCTTCAACAGGAAGCAAATATAGGCTATTTATAGCATTCACTCACAGTACCATATGTTTTGGAAAATATATATACATATACTGCACCATGAAACATAAGAAAATCATCAACAGTCAGCAATAATGTGCTCCTTAAGACCATAAGAAATTAAATTCAATGCTGTATGGCAAGAAGTGTCCACTCACATGCTTTCTTTTCACTGGCTGACTTGACTTGACTGGCTAACATTAGCATGGCAAGCAGGAGTAAAGATGATGTATGAATCTATATTGCCAAGTTCTTTATGAGCAATTTCAGTAATATTTTCACATGAGTGTGATGGGTGCATGAGTGACTAAGAATCACATAGCAGGTTCAAAAGCTTGTATGTTTCATCTGAAATCATACCACTTGACCACATGACATCAAATGCGTTAGTGATGCACATCTATCTCTCTATCATTAGACCATTAAATTCAAGATAAAGATTAGCTTAATATTTTGGTTAATTTTTTATCATTATTATCCACTTTAAAGTTGTATGTAAATTCCATGTTAAATAGTCCAAGTTCTATAACTGCTACATAATTATTTAATACAATTAAATTGCATAACTGATGAATTCATCAATCAAATTCTATGGTAGTTTTAAATTTATTCAAGGCACTTTATTCTAATTCTTTAACTGCTATATATTTATTGAAGACAAATTTAATTTGGTAACTGATGTTATTCAAATGTAACGGAATTTGAAGTTGTATTTAAATTTCAAGTTAAAGGATTCAAATTCTATAACTATTATACAATTAGTGAAGACAATTTAATTTGGTAATTGACGTTTATTTATTATCCACTTCCATGTCTCACTCAAATTCCATGGCTGCTAAGCACTAATATGTAACCACTAAATTATATACTAAACCCTCCAACTGAAAAATCATCCAACTAAATAGTCACAACTGGTACTAAACTATGGCTTCTTAGTGTATGTTTAGTTTCAAAATTTGGACATAATCAATCCAAGTAACGTTTCTTATAAGCTAAAACTTAACTGGAAAAGAAAAGGACATAGAAGTCAAACCTCTTGAATGAAGAAACTGCAAACTATCATCGAGATGCTCGATTTTGTCCAGAGACTTCTCCAGATGTATCATCTTAAGCAGGAACTTGGACTGATTGAATTCCTCCACTTTGTCACCCAGCTCCTCAATTTTGGATTGTAGTTCACTTATTTGTCTACACCACCAGGATCCCACCAGTTCACTTATAAGCAAATCAAAATGTGGTCAATGGTTCTACAGACTTGGGAATAAGGGAATAAGAGGCCAGTTGACCAAAGAGTTTTGTACTCAAGGAAACTGGAAAGAGATGAGGAAAATAATTGAAATTTAAAGAGATAGAGAGAAAAGAAAAGTTGAAGAGTCAATAACAGAATCATCAGCAGCACAAAAAAAATTGAAATTTAAAGTGGTAAAGAGATAGACATGTAGGCTTCACTTTCAGAATCACAGTAAATGCTATATAACTTCAGCACATGATAAAGAGCTAAAAAACTGCTCACTAACTATTTTGATGTAGCAAGTCATCCTTCCTAAATAAAAAGAAAATGGGTTTTAACATCAAAAGGGAGAGGAAAAAATTAAGATTGAAAATGGCAGTGCACCTAGCCATTTTTATGACCCTGTACAGATTAAATGATCAAGTCATTTCGGACATATTTTCACTTAAAACTGAATAGTAATGCTAATTATTTTTTTAACAAATTAACCACTATGACATTATTTCAATATGAACTTGATCACATGGATATAAAGAATTTGTGGAAACACTTCAACATTGTCTTTCTTACGCAAAACACAAATTTAACACCTATTACTTTTCAGTGCTCTAAATATCTAACATAAATCAGCCAGTTTTCAGCATTCCTTGGGTAGTTAAAAGGGCCTTTCTCATGCCAGTCTACAGTGGAAGGACTATTCCCTTTTGTAGTTAGCTTTTCCCCTAAATAATATAACTTCAGTCACATTGCCAGCTTTACATTCAATCTGTGTGATCTTCCTTCTATTGTATACACGAAACTAAAGAATGCAAGCATTCCCTCAGTAGGCAAAATTTTGAGACAAAAATATTACCTGAAAATCTGGATCCGGCATTTGGAGCTCATTACTTTTCAATTTGGCCAGCATCAATTCATCACTGCAGAGTGAAAGAACCATAAGCCCAAAGCTGCTAATTATTAGAAATAACAATACATGAAACTACTTTTTTTATAGACACACTCAACAAATCGTGTAAGAAAGCCAATAAACCTGCACATAAAAATCATGTAGTAATGGTAGAAATTGAAGCAATAAAATTGGGGAAACAAAAAGAAGAACCTATAATTCTTTTTATTTGCCAAGTAGAAAAGGGATGCAGATCAGTTAAAAGATAGAAAATAAAGTTTTCACGAGGGAAAGAGATACTCAAAAAGTTCAAAATGAAGGCTGAACTAAATTATGGATTATCAAGAAGTACAGCATGTTTGTAACCAAATCGAAGATTTGAAACTGCAAAAAAATGAAGAAAAAAGTACTCCTTTAAAGGGAAAGCAAATAGAAAAGTGGTGCAAGTGCTTACCTTTGGAACATAATAGAACATGACCGGTGAGATTCCGAGAAAAGGGAAGAAGATGCCGCAGTGTGAAGACAGAAGGTAGCCTGCGGAATCAGTTCAAATGACCAAAAAATAAATAAATAAATTGAAATGAGTTTGGGATGAAGAACATGTCAAATCTTACTATAACCACATGAAGAAGGATCAGATCAGCATTAATTGGAGAAGAGGGATGGCAAAGGTTTTGTAGCTTACCACAAAGTTCCTCAAATTCAGTCTCTCAGAAGCAGAACTTTAATTTCCACCCTAGGGCTGCGAAACGACGCTGGATGTAAAACGGAAAGGAAGAACAAACATTAGATAGATGAAGTGGCTCCAAGATAAAAACACACACGTTCGAGATTTGAGTCGATGAAAAAAGGTGATGTCACTGATGTGCAGCATAGAGAGAATGAAAAAAACGCAGAGAAATAATATTACGAATGCTTATATAAAATCTATTAAATTGCCCTCCAAGCTGCCAAAATATGTATACAATTTGCCTCTCATTCTACACCAATTATTTAGGTGGAGCACAACAGCAAGAATGATTGACAGTGAGAGAAAAAATAGCCAAATATAAAAGCTAAATTATAACACAACTAACAGGACATTATGGCATATAAAGTATGAACATGGCAGACAAAAAATAAGAACTAATCAGGGAGAAGGAAGTATTGTAGTCAAAATTCAACACAGATGTCACATGTAGATGAGCTTCCACTGCTAAACACTCATTTTAAAATGTTATAAAACTATGAGATATGATGATAACTCAGCCACTAAAGACCGATTCTAAGCTAAATAGTTCACTAAAAGTAATGGGTGTGGATAATCGAATGAAGAAAGATGCTGACACCAAATTACAGTTCTTTTTTATTGAACTTTGAAATCAATTCAAGCAAGTAACCACTGTCTGTAGAGTAACTCACCTCGCCTGCCTTCACTACTTAAGTTCCGAGGTGTATTCTGCGATTCTCTCCAATGTGTCATTGCTTCATCAGGCTAAGAAGCACGTAAAACCTGAAAAAATGGAGAACTAAGAAATGACAAAACACCCAAACCATAAGAAAGCTGGGGAAAAAGCAAGGACCACTAACACTACCTTGCTCCCATGTAAAAAGTAAGGCAAAGACATCCATGCAGCCAGAACTGAATATACATGGAAAATGGTAAAAGTAATCAGACTGGGAAAGCAATACCACATGATATCTCTCCCTTCCTAGTGGGCATCAAAATAGTTATCTCAAGGAATCATGGTCGTTCTGCTAACTATATGCTCATAGTAAAGTAACATCAAATAAGAGTTAAAGTAACATCAAAGAAGAGTTTCCAATTACAACAACAATAGATCAAATGGTAGGCTAATGCCAGCAAAATCAAGTATTTCATTTGTGTTTCAAATGGGAGGCCTGCATCACTCAAAGTAGAAGAGAAGCTACAAACCCTGTCAGACTGGACAAAAAGAAGTAGTACACTACCTCACCTCTAAAATCAACCGAATATTCAAAAGCAAGGGAGATGGAAAACCACCACAACTACGTTATTTATATATCAATGGCAGTAACAAATTGAAATGACATGAGGAAAAATGGGAAAATTACCTGTCAAATCATGAGCATGAACAAAAATTGATTAGATTTTGAAACCCCATAGAGAAGAACTGAAACACAAAATAATCCTATGAAAATCCAGATAAAACAGGTTCAATCAAAGTCAGTTACCTGAAGATCGCCCTCGAGCTCATCAAGCCTCATTGATTCATCATAGGCACACTGCCTCACAAATAAAACGACGGAGAAATCATCACATTAGAGGAGCTGAGATTCAGCTTGCTGCAATGAAACTTGATTCAGAAACACATCCTCGCAAGCATTAGCTTCAGGTTCGTAGCAATGTAAGATGAACACAACATTGAACCGAAAAGGTTCCATTCCTGCAACAACATGAGCATTGGTTCTTCCTCATTCACAATTCGTGACTGATTCGGTGCACGAATTTTGGTCCCATCTTTCCTCTAGGTTACAGGGACGAGACTGTTCATGTAATGCTCCAGATCCATCACACCTGCTCCGTACCTCTCCTTGCTGAGCCCCTCGTGCACGAATTGATCCGTGAACGGAACATATTCAAACACTGATTAATGGGAAAGGCAATGGGGCTTCAGGGATGCCACCATCTTCTCGGCATCGAGCTCCACCCAGTTCCTCTCACGATTTTCCCTCTGCTCCGGTCACCATTTTCGATCTCTCTCTCTCTCCCTCGCGATCTCGCCCTCTCCTCTCCCACGATTTTTCTCGGTCTCGCTAGAGCTCACTTTGATGGGGGTTTTCACTTTTCAATATCATTGCTCTGATACGCAGAGGGGGAGAGCGAAAATGGTGGGTTTACAATATCAATGAGCGTGACTCTTGGGAGAACGAAAACGGAAGAACGCCATAAAAAGGGTGGAAAAATGAAAACTGAAAAGGGAGCTGTGAAATGGAAAACCAAACGTGCTGGGAGTTTTGAACTGAAAAAGAAAAATAAATCCTATGGCTGAGATTGAACGCTACGGACGGCCAAGATTTGATCTCCAACTAATTATATTGAGATTTACTAAATTGTCCATGGAGAAATCCTAATTTATGTTCAATGATCTATTGAATTACATTTTTACCCTTAAGGCTGCAAAACTTTGCTTTTATATAGATTATAGAAGATAGATAGATAGATTATAGATATTGATATTTTCTTGATTTAGAATATTAGCAATAACATTTATTCCATTAAAGTTGACATCATTATTTTATTTCTGATGAGTAAACTGAGTTTTTATAGTTCCTTCTGAGTCTAACTTAGGGTGTATTTCAGAAAATGTTGCAACCATTGTGAAATTGATTTCATCTCAGTCCAAAGTTTGACATGGTCTCTTTTCATAAGTGGTTATCGGCTAACTGCACATTTATGCTTCATAAAATAGGAAGATATGATGTTGAAGGACATTGAAGGGTACCTATAAGTACCTGTGTTCCTACATTGACACCAATTGGGACTTTTAGTAGTACTGAAGTAGACACATGCCCAATAAGTTGGTGCCAATAGAACTCAATCAAACTAAGAGACGTTATCAACATCGGAACCGATGAGTAACAAATAGTTGGTTTAAGTAGTATTTGTTTTTATTATAAAAAAAAGTAGCATTTGTTTAATTTTCCTTAAATATTGTCTTAAGTTTGAGTCTTCACAAAGGAAAAAAAATACTAAGAGAATTAGTTCTATCAGAATTTAAATGTGTCCAACTTAAACAGAAAAAATTGAAACTATTAATTTGTACCATACTATCATGCAATGAGATAATTCCCAATGCTTCTGGCTAGGCTCAAGGTTCAAAACTTGACTACCTGTACCAATTTACCAAAAACCAAAAAGGATTTGAATGTGTTGGACTTTTGGGAAGAACGTGTTATATATCTGTGGAAGTGGAAACACTATCACCCTTTATCTTTTCTTTTGGTCAACCTTTGCCCCATTTCTGGGCTCACTGACAACATTCCTAAAATTAAGATTCTTCATCCTCGTTACCTTGGGCTTGGGCTTTACTCTAGCTACTCATCCTAAAAAACTATTTAACTTTTGAAGATATTTTTAAACTAACTTTTGTGTCTAAATGATATCTCATCATTTTAACTAATGAAATTACTATTATGTCTGTGGTTGCTGGCTCTATCTGTGCACATAACTCTTCACTATCCAGTCCAGAGATTCCCAGCCTATTAATTGAATACAGTTAGAAGCTGAGCTAACACTGTCTTGAATGTAATGCATGTCCCCTGCTTTTTTGTTATTTTCTCTTAAGCTAACTAAGCCATGTGCCTCTTGAATTATGATCTTGGGCTTTATAAACAGCTTTGTGATTGGGCCCCGGCCCCTTTCAATGAAAGTTCATTCTTCTTTGACCAAAAAAATGTTATGTCTTGTCAATTGAAAAAGCATGAATATAACTATGATTTTAGGTTGGTAGTTTTTAATTAACATGATATAATCTCATTAGTGAGACATCGAATGAAACATCAATAATGACCAAAGATTTCGATCCAATTGTAATAACTACAAATCAGTTGCTACTATACTCATAAAACCTAAGACTCCTAACATCGTTAGAGAAAGCCGTAGGCATGTGCGTCTCTTCCTTCGGATTGGTTCAGCTTTGCTAATTTTTCATCCTTAAAAATTCAACTTAATAGTTACTTTGCTTCATAGAAGAGCATTTATAACAGCGTACAACACACACATGTGTGTGTGCGTATGTGTGTAGAGACCAAAAGAAAAAAAACCTCTATTTGTAGAGACTTACAGCATATCTAATTAAGCTTAAAGTTTATTACAAAGGTATTTCCAAACACATGTTATATATGTGTCATTGATCTTCTTGAAATGTCTGCTACTACTAACACTACTGAAGGCTCTAAAATTACCTTTGTTTCATTTAATTATAATATAAGTTTGTTAAATGGCACCGTCAAACACAGGCTACCATCTAGCAATTATTATTCGTCTTTTATAATAATAACTCCAAAAATTAATTTGACACTAGTTCTAATAACTTTTGAATAAAAAACTAATATAACAAAAGAGAATAGGCAGGACGTCGACAAGGAAGAATAGTGTAGTAGATGAGAATTGTAGCTCTATTTAAATGAAACAAGCAAGGTGATTCTCAATATTACATCTACAACTCATTTTCTTCTTTTCATTTCTAGCTCCATCTTCTCTATTTGAGTGTTCCATCCATAGTGTAGATATGGTTTTACTACCTGGAACTCAGAAACCACATGCTCTTCTGATCCCATTTCCAATACAAGGTCATGTCAACCCGTTTCTCAAACTAGCAAAGCTTCTCCACAGCAAAGGCTTCCACATAACCTTTGTGAACTCTGAGTTCAACCACAAACGCTTGCTCAAATCCAGAGGCCCTCATGCTCTGAATGGTTTGCCAGATTTTCAATTTGAGTCCATCCCAGATGGCCTCCCTCCCACTGACAACAAGGATGCAACTCAAAGCATCCCTGCTCTGTGTCAATCTACCAGAAACCACTGTCTTGTCCCCTTCTGCAACCTCATTACAAAACTCAATGCTTCTTCTTCTGCTCCTCCAGTCTCTTGCATAATCTCAGATGGTGTCATGGCCTTCACCATTAAAGCTTCTCAGCAATTTGGGTTGCCCAACTTGCTCTTTTGGACTCACAGTGCTTGTGGTTTCATGGGCTTCAAAGAATTGAAGAATCTCATGGAGAGAGGCCTCACACCCCTTAAAGGTAGATTTCACACATTGTTTTATTTTCTCTTTTGTTTATTCATGTGTCTCAACAAATGACCTTCTTATGAGGAACTTGTGTTTTCAACTTCTCATTATTACGGGAGTCTAGCTTGCTTACTATTAGACCAACACTTTGTTGGTTTGTTTTGTTTTCTCTAATTTGATTCAATTAGAGGGTGAGCATTGACACAACGGTAAGGTTGTTGTTATGTGACTTTACAGTCACATGTTAAGCTGTGGAATCAGTCTCTTAAGAAATGCAAGATAAGATTGCATATATTATATCAACAAAGTGGATCCGCCCCCTCCCGGAGCTTTATAGCAACTTGTATTTAATTTGATTCAGTTAAGTCAGTAATATTGTGATCCTTTTTCAGATGCAAGCTATTTGACAAATGGGCATTTGGACACCAAGATAGACTGGATCCCTGGCATGAAGAACATTACCCTGAGAGACCTTCCTGGCATATATCGCACCACAGATCCAAATGATGCACTTTTGGAGTTTGTGGTGGAACAAATTGAAGCAGCTTCACAAGCTACTGCTGTTGTTCTTCCCACCTTTGATGCCTTGGAGCCTGATGTGCTGAATGCACTCTTCACAATGTTTCCTAAACTCTACACTATAGGTCCACTTGATTTGCTCCTTAATCAAGTTACAGAGAACAGAATTGAATCTATTAAATGTAATTTGTGGAAGGAAGAGCCTGAGTGTCTCAAGTGGCTGGATTCACAGGAACCCAGTTCGGTTCTCTATGTGAACTTTGGTAGTGTTATAAACATGACACCTCAACAACTTGTTGAATTGGCTTGGGGGATAGCAAATAGCAAGAAAAAGTTCATGTGGGTGATTAGGCCTGATCTAGTTGAAGGTGAGGCTTCGATCGTGCCGCCAGAAATTGTAGCAGAAACCAAAGATAGAGGTATTATGTTGAGTTGGTGTCCTCAAGAGCAAGTACTGAAGCACTCAGCATTGGGAGGGTTTTTGACTCACTGTGGTTGGAACTCAACAATTGAGAGCATAAGCAGTGGGGTGCCTCTGATCTGTAGTCCATTTTTCAATGACCAATTTGTCAATTCCAGGTATATTTGTAGTGAGTGGGACTTTGGCATGGAGATGAATAGTGATGATGTGAAAAGAGATGAAGTGGAGAAGCTTGTGAGGGAGTTAATACAGGGTGAAAAGGGTAAGGAGATGAAGAGAAAAGCAATTGAGTGGAAGGAAATGGCTGAGGAAGCTACCAAAGCTAATGGTTCATCCTTTTTGAATTTGGAACAAATGGTAAATGAAGTCCTGCTTTTCAAGAGTTAAGGCTTCAAGATAAAGCTATGAATGAATGCAATCTTATAAGGATGATTGTAATGTATGGTAAATGTTGAGTGCCTGCCAGAAACTACTTTAAATGAATTATTGTAAGTGATATGTGCAATATGTAAGTTAATAATATATAAATGTTATTTTTGGAGAAAAAATAGGAAAAAATATGCTTTAGTGCTTTAGTATATTTTTTCTTCAATAACACTTTAGCATGAATCCAAATTGTGCTGACTTGGATTCAATGTTGTTTCTCTCTTTGGTGCTATCTCTGGGGCCGTTCTCTGAATGCTACTGGTTTTCGTTGGGCAAATTAATTTCCGCTTGAATTATTTTTCAACAGTAATTCCCAGATTTGTTTCCTAGTTTCTACAAATAACCCAGCAAAAAATGTTCAAGGGTTGACTTTTGAAACAAACAAAAAAAGACAAAAATAAAAGAAGCAAAACTAGTAACATTGGTGTGAGAGAGCAGATATTGGAATTTATTCTCTCTGTTTTTCTCCACACACAGATACACAAATTATGACTAAATTACATATTAGGAAAGTATAAATTAATGTTTCAATCGAATATATATTCACAACCCAAATTCACTTACACCTAGTGAGATAGAGTAAGAAGCAATTGATGTGATAGGAAAAAATAAGAGATAAAATGAAAAAAAAATGACAAAAATAAGATAGATGAAAAATGAAGTGTGAATGAATTAAAACGTTTGATTAACATCAAATAAAATAGCAAGCTGCGTGTTTCACATGCCACTGCGATCCAAGTACTTTTTTTTGTGGGGTAATCAACCTCTTCATGTTGCTGCAGATCCATTTTTGCCTATAAGACACATGACATCTCTTCCTTGTGATCCAAATCCTCAAAAGAAAAAACCATCCATGGACTCTGCATCACTTTCATCCAATGACAAGAAACCTCTTCATATTGTCATGTTCCCATGGCTAGCCATGGGTCACATGTTTCCCTGCTTCGAGGTTTCTAAGATTCTTGCACAAAAGGGTCACCATGTCACCCTCATATCCACTCCTTCAATCATAGATCGCCTACCAAAACTCCCACAAACGTTATCACCATTTATTACACTCACCAAATTGCCTTTATCATCCCACATAGACAAAAACCATCTCCCACATGATGCAGAATCCACCATGGATATTCCTTCCAACAAGCTATACTACCTCAAGTTAGCCTATGATGGTCTCCAAGAACATGTAGCTGAGGTGCTCAAAACATCAAATCCTGACTGGGTTTTCTATGATTTTTCTGCTAGCTGGATCCCACATGTAGCAAAGAGCCTCAACATTCCATGTGCCTATTTCAGTCCCTGCCCTGCATGGAGCATTTGCTTCTTTGACACCCCCACACAACAACTTGGTGATGTTGCTGCAAAGAGAATCAATGCTGAAGAATACTATGGCCCTCCCCAGTGGGTTTCCTTTCCTACAAAGATTGGTCTAAGACCTCATGAGGTGAAGAAATTGCTTGAAGACGTGAAACTCAATGAAACAGGGGCTTCCCCTGTTTTTGATCTGAACAGAGCAAACTCTGGTTGTGACATGTTTGTTATCAGAAGCTCCAGGGATCTTGAACCAGAGTGGTTAGATTATCTGGCTGAATTCTACAACAAGCCTGTGATTCCTGTGGGGTTGCTTCCACCATTAGTACAAGTAAGAGACTCTGATGCTGAGGAAGATAACAACCCTGATTGGCTTCAAATCAAAGCTTGGCTAGACACACAACAAGGGTCATCAGTGGTGTACATTGCATTTGGGAGTGAGGTGAATCTGAGCCAAGAAAACCTCAATGAGTTGGCTCTTGGCATTGAGCTTTCTGGGTTGCCTTTCTTCTGGGTTCTGAGGAAGGGCTCAGTGGAGTTACCTCATGGATTCGAGGATCGGATTAAGGATCGTGGGGTTGTTTGGAAATCTTGGGCACCCCAGCCTAAGATCTTAGCTCATGGCTCGGTTGGTGGTTGCTTGACTCACTGTGGTTCTGGTTCAATGATAGAAAATCTCTATTTTGGACATGTTCTTGTTATGCTGCCCTTCTTACTTGACCAAGCTTTGTATTCCAGAGTAATAGAAGAAAAGAAAGTGGGAATTGAGATACCAAGGAATGAGCAAGATGGGTCGTTTACAAGGAGTTCGGTTGCCAAGGCATTGAGATTAGCAATGGTGGATGAAGAGGGAGGTGCTTACAGGAAGAATGCTAAAGAGATGGGTAAGAAATTCAGTAACAAGGAGCTGCATAACCTATACATTGAAAACTTCATTGCCTCCCTTCAAAAGAACAAGCACATATAAAGTAAACATGTACAAGTTTTTCCATATCACCTAATAAAAGAGTCAATATTGGTTTATGCAACTGAAATTGAGATTTTTGGCTGAGAGATTAAGGTTTCAGAGTGTTTTGGAGTATTAGACTTGTTAGCTGTAGTTAGTTTGTTAACCATTGATCGGTTAAACTTGTAACTACACTTGGTTTGAGACATGCTTCAAGAAAATGTGGTTTCATGAATTTTCTTCTTCACTCATGGCTATTGGCTTCACTCAGTCCAAATGTGATTATTCTCTATTTACAACTGGTTCAGAAACTGATTTTGTATGTTGATTGTTGATGATATAATAGTTGTTGGACCAAATCCTGTCATGATTTCTCAGGTTCAACAAAAATTACAATCCCTGTTGCTGTTTGTTAGGTACCAGAGAAAAGCAATTGGAAGAATAACTGAAATTTACTAGAACACTGAATCCTCTGGGATTAACAACCAGAAGCAGTGAATTAGGGAAATTACAGCAGAAGAAAGAAAATGCAATAGTAGAATAAGAGCAATTCGAGAGTGCTCTGCTCTCCTAGTCCTAGTCCAATTTCTGCCTACCTATCCTTCTCTCCATAACTAACATATATTCCCTATGATGATTGAGTGGTCCCCATCTCCCCATCAGGTGACAGGTGCCTCACCTCACCTAGTGGTCCTAACTTCTAGAAGGATTCCTTTACAGACCTTTTGACAGATCATTGGGCCTTCTGCCATATACCTTGCCAAACCTGGCCTTAGTTGAAGTGAGGTTTGCATCATCTCTCCCCCCTTGAAAACTCACCTTGTCCCCAAGGTGAAATTCTGGGAACTGTTCCTTCAAAACAGTGAGTTCTTCCCAAGAATTTTCAAACTCTGGCAGCTCCTTCCATTTCACTAATACCTCAGTGTTCCCATCTGCTGTTTCTCTGAAGTTCTCAATTGTTTCAGGCTCCACTTTCAATTCTCAGTCCTCAGCCAATACCTTAGGAAGAGGTTGGCTAATCACTGCTCCACTCATTGCCTTCTTCAAGAGGGATATGTGAAAAACAGGATGAACTTGGCTCCCCTCAGGAAGCTTCAACTTGTATGCAACAGGGTTAATCTTCTCTACAATAGGATAAGGCCCATAATATCTAGGACTCAGTTTCTGATTTGTCCTTTTAGCCAAGCTCCTCAGTTTGTATGGTTGAATTTTGAGGTATACAATGTCTCCAACCTCATACTGTACATCTCTTCTATGTTTATTGGCTTGTTGCTTCATCCTGTTCTGTGCTCTCTCCAAGTTCCCCTTGAGTTCATCCAATATCAGGTTCCTTTCAGTGGTCATCCTACTAACTTCATCCACTGGAGTTCGAGCCATATCCCCTCTAACAATAGTTGGGGGATCCCTGCCATATAAAGCCTTGAAGGGTGTAGTCTTAATTGCAGAATGGTAATTTGTATTGTACCAGTATTCTGCCCAATTCAACCACTTAGGCCATTGCCTTGGTTTAGTTCCTGTCATGCATCTCAAATAGGTTTCCACACACCTATTAACAACTTCTGTCTGACCATCAGTTTGGGGATGGTATGCAGAACTGAATTTCAGCTTAGTACCAGCCAATTTGAACAATTCAGACCAAAAGTGACTCAAAAAGACCCTGTCTCTATCAGATATTATAGTAGCTGGAAAACCATGCAATTTCACCACCTCCTTGGTGAATACCTCAGCCACTTCCTTGGCAGTATAGGGATGAGTGAGGGCAATAAAGTGTGCATACTTGGTGAACCTATCTACTACCACCAAAATGGTGTCTTTCCCCATAGCCTTAGGAAGACCCCCTATAAAATCCATGGAGATATCAGACCATACCTGAGATGGTATTGGCAGAGGTTGAAGGAACCCCGCAAGGTTGAGAGCTTCATATTTGTTTCTTTGACACACCTCACACTTTTGCACGAATTCCTGGATGTCTAATTTCATTCCTTCCCAATAGAAAAGTGCAGAGATCCTCTTGTATGTCCTAAAAACCCCAGCATGGCCACCTAGGACAGATTCATGGAACTCCTTAAGGATGATTGAAACCTTCTCAGAACCTTTGGGGATCACAATTCTGTCCTTATACATCAGCTTTCCCTTCTTCATTTGATACCCCATAGGATAATGACCTTGAGTTGCTATCTCCTGCATAATCTCTCTATACTTGTCAACAGCCAACAACTCAGCTTCTAGATCTTGCCATTCTTCACACTGGACAGAAGAAATAGCTGTAAATTGCATCTTTCTGGATAGAGCATCAGCTGCTCTATTTTCAACCCCCGGTTTGTACTTGATTTCAAAGTCAAACCCCATTAATTTTGACATCCACCTTTGCTGCTCTTCTCCCATTACCCTTTGCTCAGCAAGGAATCTTAGGCTTTTCTGATCTGTATGGATGACAAAGTGGTGTCCTAACAAATAATGCCTCCACTTCTGTACTGCTAAGACCACAGCCATCAATTCCCTCTCATAGACAGACTTAGCTTGAGCTCTAGCTGAAAGTGTCTTGCTCATGAAGGCAATGGGCCTCCCCTCTTGCATGAGCACTGCTCCCAATCCCTTGCCCGAGGCATCTGTTTCTAGAATGAAAGAGTTGTTGAAATTAGGGACTGCCAATACAGGTACAGTTGTCATAATTTCCTTCAGTTTTTCAAAAGCCAGATTGGCTTCATTGCTCCAAATGAAATTGTTCTTCTTCAATAACTGATTTAAAGGGTATGCAAGCTTGCTGTAATTTCTCACGGACCTCCTATAATACCCTGTTAAACCCAGGAACCCTCTCAAAGCCTTTACTTCTTTAGGAGCAGGCCAGTTCAGCATATCTTTGATTTTGTCAGGATCAGCCGCCACACCTTTCTGGGAAATCACATGTCCCAAGTAAATTATCTCTTGCCCAAAAGAACACTTCTTTTGGTTTACCACCAAGGAATTGACTTGAAGTGTGTGTAAGACTTCCCTCACATGATCAAAATGCTCCTTTTCACTCGCACTGTAGATGAGAATATCATCAAAAAAAACTAGCACAAATTTCCTTAAATAAGGCCTCAAAACTTGGTTCATCAAGGCTTGGAAAGTGGAGGGGGCATTGGATAACCCAAAGGGCATCACAAGATACTCATAATGGCCTTCATGAGTCCTGAATGCAGTTTTTGGAATGTCTTCCTCATTCATTCTGATCTAGTGATAACCAGATTTCAAATCCAACTTGGAGAAAATCACTGCTGCTCCAATTTCATCTAGCAGTTCATCAATTATGGGAATTGGAAACTTGTCAGGCACAGTAACCTTGTTAAGGGCTCTATAGTCAACACATAATCTCCATGTCCCTTCCTTCTTCTTAACCAAGATTGCTGGACTGCTGAATGGACTTGTGCTTTCTCTGATTATGCCAGAATTCAGCATCTCCTTGACCTGCCTTTCAATCTCATTCTTTTGATAAAATGGGTATCTATAGGGCCTGCTATGTGGAATGGCTGCTCCTTCTTTCAACCTGATAACATGATCACATTTCCTCTTAGGAGGTAAACCTTCTGGAGTCTTGAAAACCTCAGGGAATTCTACTAACACTTCCTTAAGTTGTTGAGGAATCATCTCTTCCTTTTTGTTGGTTGCACACATACTATCATAAGCAAGGAATTCCTCTTTTGTTGCCCTCCTCTGAAGCTTCTTGCTACTCCTCATGGATTGCTTGTTTTCTCTCTTGAAGTGGTCTCCTTGCAGCCTCATCTTCCTACCATGCACCTCCCATTGAAGGGTAAGGTTCTTGAAATTGGCCTTAATGTTGCCTAAACTTGCCAGCCAATCCATACCCAGAACCAGTTCAGTACCTCCAAGACTCAGTAGGAAAAAATGTTGAACAATAGGGATCCCTTGTGCTTCTATTTTGAGGTTCTTACAGACCCCTGAATTCCTCTCCTTGGCCCCATTTCCCACCTCTACAACATATTCTGTGGTAGCAATCACTTGCAGCCCCAATTCAGCAACTAGTTCCTGAGAAATGAAATTACTAGTAGCCCCACAATCCACCAAAATCAACACCTCCCTTCCTCCTATTCTTCCCCTGATTTTGAAAGACTGATTAGAGGTTAACCCTTCCTTGCTGTTGAGGGACAGTTGTAGCACCTTGCCCTCCAAGATAAACTCCCCATCCTCAGCTTCTTCAAAGATTTCCTCCTCTTCCTCATCCTCCTCCCCTTCAATTAGGATGAATTGGTAATGCTTCTTAGTGCACACATGCTCCTTTCCCCATTTTTCCCCACATTTAAAACACAATCCCTTCCTACTTCGCTCTTGCAATTCACTTTGTGATAGTCTTTGCCCTCCATTCCACTTCCTCTTCGGAACCTTAGCTTCATTCCCACTTCCCTCATTACTCTCTTTGGATTGAGTGGTCTTGCCCTCCTGTCCTTGCTGTAACACCCCGATTTCGGTGGCGTCACTTTAGTAACTCAAAATAAAATAAAGCGGAAAAGCAGGTATTTTTTTTTGTTTTGTTTAAATAAAAAGACTTGTCGAAATAAAGACTCAACCCAATCGCGATTAACAGCGATTAATATACAATACAAGCACAGCCCTCGCTGCAACTAAACATCGTCACGAGTGACCTCCAGTGACGGAAAGGTAGTGCCCGTGGGCAAATATGTACAAACTAAAACAAAGGTTAAGTATTCTGAGTACAGTCCTCCAACGAAAGTAAGTCGGCCCAAAACGGCCTCAAAAGACTTCCTACGTCCGACAAACTCCCTGTGATCCTCATGGAAGGGAATCACATGAAAAGCTAATAGTCGGGGACCTGCCCTGCCCCAAAATAAGGAATGACAATCAGAGCTATGACTCTAACAACCATCTCAAAGACTCTAACCACCCATAACCCACACTACTTTCATCGACCCTTCCTCGATCAGGCCTGAAGTCCGGGTCCTCGTCGAAAGCTTCAGTAATAGTCATTACGCTCCGGGTCTTTCCCGCACAACGAATCATCATGAACCGGCTGACGGACGCCTGGCAGCAGGCCGACCGCCCAAACACAAACATACACACAAAGCCAAGGCGCTAGGGTCAACTCACGGAATAAAATAGATAATACAAACAACATGTGATAAAGGGGGTATATATATATGTTGTATATATACGTATAAGTCATGTATTGCCTACCCTAAGGTTGATACATAGCATGTTTATCAACATAAAATCATCAAGATATATATAACGATGTTTATCAACAACAAATCACAATAATATTCACAAGTATGGTTAGGTGCATGGCGTGCCAGTGCAATGTCATGCTCAAAAGATGATCCGGATAAAATGTCACCATCTCGATGGATGGGACAAGCCAAGCACCTCGCTTCGCTAAAGCACCTCGCTTTTATGAAGCAGCACGCTCCTGTGAAGCAGCACGCTCTTGTGAAGCAGCTAGCTCCATTTGGGGCATCTAGCTCCGTTGAAGTCCGATCTGATATCGTCCTTCGGAAAGCAGCACACTTTCCAAGAAATGTATGCATGAATGCAATATGGTTAGCCAAACAACGAATCGTCCTCACCAAGGCACGCGTGTCTAGCTAGAGTACATTGTCTCTACAATACCCTAAGGTAAACAAAGAAGTGCTAATCGCATTTGGTAACTTTACTAGTCACTTGGGCTCACCGTCACGATGGCCAACCAAACTGCTCAACGAGCAAAAGAATGCTTCTGGCATTCAGTGACTTTTCAAGTTACTTTGACTCACCAGCTCGATGGTCAAATGGACTGTTCAACGAACAAGGAGAATGCTGCTCGCACTCAGTGACTTTTCAATTTACTCAGGCTCATCAGCTCGATGGCCGAAAGGCTGCTCAATGAGCAAAGATGGTGCACTCGCACTTGGGGACTTTCCAATCATCCCAGGCTCATCCTTTGGATGGCTAGATAAACCACTAAAGGAACAAAAGGTGCTATCGCACTCAAAGTTTTCCTCACACTTAGATTGTCGACCCTTCCCGTTTTCCAAACCATTTTCACATCCTAAGTCTTTTCCAAGAGGTTATCATCATTATTTAAAAGTGTTCTATCTTTGATTAGTGTATTATGAATTTCATTTACAAATCAAGTTCTGATTTCGTTTGTTTCAAAACTCTATAAGTAAAAAGATCCCAATAAACCCAAGTAATTCCCCGGGAAGGTCTCGATTCCTAAAACAATAAAGGCTCGAACCTTGGTTCGACCTATCAAACATTCCCAAAACAAACCCGTCATTGCCATGACGAAGATAAGTGTAATCCACACTCCGAAAGTCGCATTAAATGCACGAATACAGTCAGCACATTTTAATCTTAAACACAAATAAATCAAGCTCTATTGAGCGATGAAACATTAATGCAGTGCTGCAAAACATAACCCTGTCATGTCCACTAAAAAGCGATAAGACAGAAACCAGTAAACGGCCGAAGCCTCTCAGAAAACGGAGACACACGTCTCATATAAGTTCACTCGGTCGAAGCCTCTAGAAAACATTTTTCAGAACAGTTCATGCAATATTTGTGCAGAATTTAACAAATAAGTCGAACAAGTCGACTCTAGGTCATTAACTAATAACGGTGAGTTGCCACTCACGATCACAATACATTCAAGTCGAATTTATCGACGCCTACACACAAAAATAGCTAGTAAGTAAGTTGCCCTAACCTCGAGTTGTTCCAGTCTCGCGGTGTAGGTCTCCCTCACAAGCTTGTTCAGTCAATCCCAAGGTTTCCACAATTGAACCTTTGAGCAAACAAAGCAATAATGAATCAACACAAGTCGATACAGTCGAAACAATCCTAACTAATGTTCGACAAAGCTCAAGAAACTTCAGAGTACAACATTTAGGCACGAAAGGAAGGGCTTTCCCCGAATGGATGAGTTTTGACTCGATTCAGGTTTTGTACAAAAACACTTTATTCGCTAAAACGTGCATAACTTGAGCTACAGAACTCGGAATGACACGAAACCGGCGCCAAAATTTCCACAATTGAAAGAGCTACGCAATGGCTCAGGTCATAGAGACTCAAAAATTATTTTTGGACACGGTACCCAAGCAAATAGGTTTCGGCCACTATAGAAAATAGGGTTTTCGAACTTTTTCTTCGATCTAAATCAATCCCTAGGTATTCTTAGGCGATATCTAGGCCAGGGAAACTCTCAGAAAAATTATCGGGTCGAAAATTGTCGCAGGGGTATTTTGGTCATTATTTTTAGCTCGGAAACTCAAAATCAGAATTTCGAAAAACAAATTTGATGAGCTCGATTCTAACGACATTTATAACAACTAATCCTACTGAAGCTAAGCTCAGTCGAGAGTTTTTGATCCAAAAAGCGGAACCTCTGTCAGAAAATGGGTATTTTCAGAAAACTTGACCTCTGCGACGATTCGACAGGATTCAGTCGAAAACAACTGGATATTCATGCTCTAGAGCACGTGGGCATTAAGTTTAGACACCAAAATCAGCTTATTTGGACAGTTTTACAAAAAGCTCCAAACTTTGAGCTCAGAAAAACATAGAAAAAGTCGACAGATCTGACGATCAGAAGTGAGGGATAGTAACTATACCTCGATGTCTTCGATTAGCAACGAACGGTGAAGCAATCGGGCAAGAAACGACGAAAATCAACTTCTTCTTTTTTCCTCCTTGCACCCCTCGGCCGTGTGTGTGTTTGTGAATTTTTTTGTTTTTTTTTCATTTTTCATACTATATATAGGAAATGGGAAATGCAGAAAAATGAGAATTTCGCGATTCCGATTTTTCCTACTGATTCCAACGTATTTTAGACACGATATTCTTCCCGCTGAATCTTCTAATTCTCCAAAGAAATATCAGTATGATTTTTGGTTTTCGAGGCTTGTTTTTAATGTTTACCGGCTTAAAAATGCACTTTATGCACTTTATGCTTTTGACCTCGGATGCAGAAACTTCCTTCTGAAGAAAGATTCGGAACGTCGATTAGAGTGGGCGTGCGCGGATGAAATCTTTATTTGAAGCTCCGAATAGAAAAAGTCTTCATCGTCCGTCGATTTTAGGGTTTTTGAACTATCAGGGATTCCGTTTCGGCAAACTTCAGAGAATTGGAATTTGACGTTCGTACATTCCAGGGTTTCGCATCGAAATACTTGTTTACTGACGAATAAGAGAAATTCTAACATTTCTCTGAAGATTTTTGGAATTAGTTTCCATCGCGTCCTAAAGTGTAAATTAGCTATTTACTAGTGTCTTTGACCTAAGATTAGGCGAATGTTAGTCGTGCTATACTTTTATCGGTTTTGATACAATCCTTGAACTTTTCCTGAACCTTCTCCTTCATAAATTTATTTCATCCAATAAACTCTTGTTCAGGTTTCCCTTCACGATACATCGAACTTATTCGTTAATAAGGAATTTCACTAATTTATTCTAAGCTTAAAATCTTGGGTCTCACACTTGCCCCCCAGCAGTGTTCTTCCCAACATAGCTTGAACTAGAATTTGTATGTTTTTCCCCATTACTGGAAAATTTGACACCAATCCCTCCTTTATCCTTCCATCCTCTCTTGTCTTCTTCCTTGGTCTTTCCTCCCCTGAGAGCAGAGTTCTTTTCTTCTATTAACAAGGCCCTATCCATCAGTCCAGCTAAATCAGCAGCAGGATACAACTTCATCTCTGCTCTAATCTCCTCTTGTAACCCATTCAGAAACACCCCTTTCAGAATCTCCCTATCAGCACCTCTCATCGGAGCTGCAGCTTCTTCAAAGCTCTCTCTATAGGCCATGACACTACCCTTCTGCTTAATGCTAAGCAAAGGGCCAAATGGGTTCTGAACCAAGGTGGGTTGAAACCTTCGAATCAAGGCATGCTTGAAAGGTTCCCAAGCTCGCTCCGGAGCTTGCTCTTCCCACCACTGGAACCATCCCAGAGCCTTTCCTTCCATGGCGATCATCACCATTTCCAACCTTTCCTCTTCTCCGACTCGACTGAGTTGGAAGAAGCGCTCTACCCGATTGATCCACCCATAAGCGTCGCTCCCATCGAACATCGGGATATCCACCCTCCTTCCCGTTACTGCTCGCAAATGGACACGATGAGGATGATCAAATCGCTCTCTGCTGTGGTCAGAAAATCGCGACCCGGTTCGCGACCCGGAATGCGAAGAAGCTTCGCGATCTCTCTCACGCGATGCTTGCCGGAATCTGGGTGTGTTGGAACGTCCTCGAGTTCGCCTCCGCTCGCGATTCATGATGAGCCTTCGGAGTTCTTCAAATTGCTCCGTCGCCATCTCCTTCATCGACGTCACGGATCGCTCGAGATCATCTACTCTGGATTCCATCGCAGCTCTCGTCACCACCATACAAGCTCCCTCAGGATCGGGAGCTCTGATACCAATGTTAGGTACCAGAGAAAAGCAATTGGAAGAATAACTGAAATTTACTAGAACACTGAATCCTCTGGGATTAACAACCAGAAGCAGTGAATTAGGGAAATTACAGCAGAAGAAAGAAAATGCAGTAGTAGAATAAGAGCAATTCGAGAGTGCTCTGCTCTCCTAGTCCTAGTCCAATTTCTGCCTACCTATCCTTCTCTCCATAACTAACATATATTCCCTATGATGATTGAGTGGTCCCCATCTCCCCATCAGGTGACAGGTGCCTCACCTCACCTAGTGGTCCTAACTTCTAGAAGGATTCCTTTACAGGCCTTTTGACAGATCATTGGGCCTTCTGCCATATACCTTGCCAAACCTGGCCTTAGTTGAAGTGAGGTTTGCATCACTGTTCAAGCTAAAGGTACTTGGTGAATTGAGATATTTCCTAGGTTTGGTACTTGCTCATTCTAGTAAAGGGATTTACTTATGCCAAAGAAAATATACTGTTTTATTACTAGAAGGTACTGGTTTTATTGACTGTAAACTAGTTTCCTTGCCAATGGATCAATGATTGAAATTAAGCTCAACTGATGGAACACTTCTGCCTGAATCCATTCAGTATCACAGGCTATTTGCGCGCTTGTTATATTTAACAATTTCAATGTCTGATATCTCTTTCCCAGTTAATAAACCAAGTCAATTCATGGCTGCTCCAAGGACTTCTCATTTATCAGCCATTCATCACTTGTTGAGGTATCTAAAAGGAACTACTTGCTCCAACCATCTCTTAATTATTTGTCTCATTTCATTAAAGAAATAAAAATCTCTAATTACTTTATAATAAAGCTAGCAACTAGTGGATCGTGGCAAAGTTCTCTATTTTGATCCCATGTTCCTAGAATAAAAATACTGGAAGCGTGCCAAGCATGGTGTTAATTTAATCATTGAATCCCCTTGGACCTTCCTACTTATATCCTTTCCTCAGTGCAGGTAGAAACCAAATCCAAGTGAAAGGGAAAGAAAGAAACAATCTCATGGATTCAACTGCTCCACTTCCATTTAGTGGCAATGGCGAAGATAAACCTCTTCATATAGTCATGATCCCATGGCTCGCCATGGGTCACATAACCCCATACTTTGCGCTGGCCAAGGTTCTTGCTCAAAAGGGTCACTTCATCACATTCATAAACAGCCCAAAGAACATTGATCGCATGCCCAAACCCCCAAAAAGCCTTGAACCATTCATCAACTTGGTGAGGTTGCCCTTGCCACCCATTGAGCATCTCCCAGAAGGTGCAGAGAGCACCATGGACATCCCCACTAACAAGGGATATTACCTCAAGTTGGCCTATGAAGGCCTCCAAGATGCTGTTGCTGAGATACTTCAAACTTCAAAGCCTGATTGGGTTCTATATGATTTTGCAGCTGACTGGTTGCCACCAACAGCTAAGAGCCTCAACATCCCTTGTGCCCATTACAACATAACCCCAGCTTGGAGCAAATGCTTCTTTGATCCACCAAAGGATCAGGTAAAGTCATATTTCAATCTTGAAGACATGTGTAGCCCACCCAAGTGGGTTCCTTTCCACACAACCATGAGTCTAAGGCCTTATGAGATCATTAGAGCATTTGCAGCTGTCAAAGATGAGTCTACAGGACGATCAATTAATTATGATCCCAACAAAGCATATTCCAGCGGTGACTTGTTTCTTCTCAGAAGCTCCAGAGAACTTGAAGGAGAATGGTTAGATTATGTTGCTGATAGGTACAAGATGCATGTGGTTCCTGTTGGCTTGCTTCCACCATCCTTGCAAATAAGAGATGTTGAAGAGGAAGACAAACACCCCGACTGGGTGAAAATCAAAGCCTGGTTAGACACACAAGAACCTTCATCTGTGGTGTTCATAGGATTTGGGAGTGAGTTGAAGCTGAGCCAGCAAGACCTCACTGAGTTGGCCCATGGCATTGAGCTTTCTGGGTTGCCTTTCTTCTGGGCTTTGAAGTACCTGAAAGATGGATCACTTGAGTTACCTGAGGGGTTTGAGGACAGAACCAAGGATCGTGGGATTGTTTGGAAAACATGGGCACCCCAGCCGAAGATCTTAGCTCATGGGGTCATTGGGGGATGCATGAGTCACTCGGCTGCAGGTTCTGTCATTGAGATGGTTAATTTTGGGCACGTTCTTGTGACCCTGCCATATTATCTGGACCAGTGTCTGTTTTCAAGAGCATTAGAAGAAAAGAAAGTGGGAATAGAGGTACCAAGGAACGAGCAAGATGGTTCCTTTACTAGGGAGTCGGTGGCGAAGACATTGAGGTTAGCAATAGTTGATGAGGAAGGGAGTGTCTACAGGAAGAATGCCAAAGAGATGGGCAATGTTTTCAGTTCCAAAGTTCTTCATGATCAATACATTGAAGATTGCATTGCTGCTCTTCAAAAATATAGGCTTCATTCCAATAGATAAGCAGTTCTTCTTTTAATTTCTTTCCTTTCTTCTATGATCTTTGTTTAGTAATAAAGGTCAATATAGCACCTACGAAAATTCGACTTTATTAAGATTACATTGTCCGCAAAAGTTAAGAATTTATGTTGCAACTATAAAGGGCACTAATGATAACTGACCAGGTATGACAAAGGAAATATTCCAATAGACTGTACCTTACCATATAAATATCCAATTTGGAAGTGTCTTGATGGGACCTATTCATGTGGTGCAAGCACTGCCAACAAAAGATGAGATTTAAGAGAACATAATAGAGGCATCTCAACGAATGATCCGGTGAGTGGAAGTGATGGACATGATATTATTCCAAAGAAGAATGACAACAACTATTAGGCATGAACTATGGACATCATGTTCATTTCATTTAATGTATCATGTTGCTGACAGAAAATTCAGCTCATTCCAACCCTACATATCAAACTTTAAAATGCAATTACACCACTGTCTACTATATGACCTACTCATATATAAGGTGTTGTCCAAAAGAGTCAAGTTCATTCAAATCGCCATACATATAATTTGACATGTTCAAGCTTCAAGAACAATCATGCAAAGTAGCCATTTGTAAACAATGGGAGGGAAAATTCTGCTATATTTTCTATCAGCAACTGTACGCATTGGTATGACAATAGACATAACAAATTTCACTTTGTTCTAATTTACAAACTAAACAAAACCACTATATAATACCATGCTCTGATGTGTTGTTAATTGACACCTATATTTTGAAATAATGCAGGAATGGTAGTAGTTATGTAGCATTGACATTTTAAAAGAATTGGTGCAGAAATATTGGGTCAGTTAAATCAACAAACACCTTATGTTCAATTTATCAAACACACATTTGCACAGAGACAGTGACATAAAATGGTTATCAAATGTTATTACCAAACACTCAATCAGCCGAGAACCCGTTGAGCAGTTGAGGCTGCAGTTGTGGCATTGAACGGTGGAGCCAAAAACCCAAGCGCATTTTGTTAGATATTGGTGTCACCTTTCTTGTTGTTTTGATTCTGCTATTTTTTCTTTTGTTTGTAAGAGTAGCAATGGTATTGTCACTGTTGATTGCCTAGCTAAGGGAGCTCTCACCTTCTCTAATACGGATTAGGTAGAGGGTAATCCCTCAAGACCTGATAGTGATGTATTGGCCTCAATATATTTAGACTTCTTGATTAATGCAATTTCTTTTATAAAAAAATTTAGTCCAAAAAAAGTTTAACTATATTGTTTGGTGGACAACCAATGACAATAGACCATTGGAAGATGGATGAGAGATAAAAGATAAGTGATAAATGGGCGGGATCCTCTTCAGTGAATTTTTCTCATGTTTTCTCCAGTGGACATTTGTGACGGTTTTGAACCGCCACAAAATGTTGCCAGCTGCCACAATTTCTGTTTCTGGGTTTAACTCTCACGTTCTCATAGGCCAAGGGTTCTAATTCTTTAGAATTAGTAAAATCTCAGTTAGTGGATAACCCTTCTCGAGAAAATCCCGATGCTTTTATCTAGGAGTGAGTCGGATGCTTTTATCTAGGAGTGAGTCGGCTGACCAGCACGCCACTAACACCCTACTCAATAGTCTAGATGCTTTATTTCCCTTATACCATTTTTTCAATTAAAAAAATGAAAAAAATGTCTTAATGTATGCTAATTATATGTGTAAGTGTAAATATTGCCATTCGGTTGTGGGGTCTGATTTTGTCAATGCTCAATAATCAATATAGTAATGTTAAGGATTTTCCTATATAAAATAAAATAATACCTGCGAGGTTCTCGTGGGTCGTGGCAGAGTGCTCTGTTTTGATCCTTGTTTCCACAATAACAAAAAATATTGGAAGCGTGGCACGCATGGTGGTGTTGTTTATATCTGGTTTGTGTGAAATTAACTTGTTTTCAATGACAACAGTTTCTTCTATATTAGTATCAAACTTATTAAGAAGACATAACAAAAAAAACTGCACTGAATTACAAGATCTTCATTCCCCTATTCCTACTTAGAACCTTTCCTCTGTTCTTGTAGTAGCCAAATCCTAGTGAAAGTGAAACAAAAAAAAACACTCTCATGGGTTCAACTTCTCCACCTTCATTGAATGGCAATGGCCAAGAAGATAAGCCTCTTCACATTGTCATGCTCCCATGGCTTGCCATGGGTCACATATACCCTTACTTTGAAGTAGCCAAGGTTCTTGCTCAAAAGGGTCACTCTGTCACCTTCATCAATAGTCCCAAAAACATTGACCGCATGCCCAAAACTCCCAAAAGCCTTGAACCATTCATCAACTTGGTGAGGTTACCCTTGCCACACATTGAGCATCTCCCAGAAGGAGCAGAGAGCACCATGGACATTCCCACAAACAAAGGCTGTTTCCTTAAGTTAGCCTATGAAGGGCTTCAAGATGCTGTTGCTGAGATTCTTCAAACTTCAAAGCCTGATTGGGTTCTCTATGATTTTGCTGCTGGATGGTTGCCACCTATAGCTAAGAGCCTCAACATCCCTTGTGCTCATTACAACATAACTCCAGCTTGGAACAAGTGTTTCTTTGATCCACCAGAGCATGTGAAGAAGTCAAATTTTAGCATTGAAAACATTTGTGGCCCTCCCACTTGGGTTCCTTTCAAAACAACCATTAAACTAAGGCCTTATGAGTTCATGAGAGCCTTTGCAGCTCTCAAAGATGAGTCCACAGGAAAATCAGCTTCCTTTGATCTCAAGAAAGCATATTCCAGCTGTGACTTGTTTCTTCTCAGAACCTCCAGAGAGCTTGAAGGGGAATGGCTAGATTATCTTGCTGATACCTACAAGGTGCCTGTGGTTCCTGTGGGGTTGCTTCCACCATCCATGCAGATAAGAGATGATGATGAGGAAGAGAAAAACCCTGACTGGGTTGAAATCAAAGCATGGTTGGACACACAAGAGCCTTCAACTGTGGTGTATATAGGATTTGGGAGTGAGCTCAAGCTGAGTCAGCAAGATCTCACTGAGTTAGCTCATGGAATTGAGCTTTCTGGGTTGCCTTTCTTTTGGGCTTTGAAGAACTTGAAAGAGGGTTCACTTGAGTTACCTGAGGGGTTTGAGGACAGAACCAAGGAACGTGGGGTTGTTTGGAAAACATGGGCACCCCAGCTTAAGATCTTGGCTCATGGTGTCATTGGAGGGTGCATGAGTCACTGTGGTTCAGGTTCTGCAATTGAGAAGGTTCATTTTGGGCATGTTCTTGTGACCCTGCCTTATTTGCTGGATCAGTGTCTGTTTTCAAGAGCATTAGAAGAAAAGAAAGTGGCTATTGAGGTGCCAAGGAATGAACAAGATGGATCCTTTACTAGGGACTCCGTGGCGAAGACATTGAAGTTAGCAATAGTGGATGAGGAAGGGAGTATCTACAGGAAGAATGCCAAAGAGATGGGCAAGGTTTTCAGTTCTGAAGATCTTCATAATCAATACATTGAAGATTTCATTGCTGCTCTCCAAAAGTACAGGGTTCATTCCAATAGTTAAGTAGAGTTCTTGTGTTAATTTCTTCGCATTGTACTGTGAATTTTCTTTTGTAATAAAGGTCAATATAGCACCTACCAAATTCAACTTAATCAACATTTGTGGTTTTGCTTTGTTTACACATCACAAAGACACAAATTATAATTTTCTTGGTGCTGATTGTGTTTTGACAAGTATGAAATATATGACAGAAAATTAGAGTCCTAAGATATCAAATAATGATATTGGAAGCTACAGAGATACAACAATATTTGTCAATGTGCATTTGATTCCATAACATTCTTGGATCTGTATTCTGAAATGAAGACTATAGAGAGAATAGTACAGCACCTACGACCTTAGTGCAATTTAATCTGATGCTGGTAAGGTACTGAACATGAAACAGAACATTAAATGAATCAAAATTACTGCCTCTTTCTAATTATGCAATGATCGTTTTTACTTAGCATCCGTTTGTAAACGCATTCCCCTGGCCCATACACGCGTTTTTCTGGACGCAATACATTGTATGATTTGTATCTTCTGAAATTACGCATGTGGAAGGCAACTCAGGCGCTGTTACAAACATGCACTTACAAATTGTTCTTGAGAGCATGAAGACCCTTAGTGCTGACTAGTTAGAGTAGACAACAAACTCACTTTTATGTGACAAAACCATATAATGGGGGTTCTTGTAAAATCTTTATCTTAATTTTGATTTGACATTTGTGATTTAAATATGACAGTTTCAATCAGACAATTTTCTTACAGTTACATCAAACTTATTTCTGGTTCCCTACAAAAAAAAAATCTATAAGGAAACCAATGAGGAAGGGGGGGGGGGGAATAAAACTCAATGCAGAGGAACTGAAGACTTGTTTCAAATCCTCACGCTCAATGGATACTTCAAGTTTCCCACATGAAGCAGATGCTGCCCCAATGGAACTCTCCTATTGCCAAGTTCATCAACCACACTCAAATCCTTACAAACATCTACCATGAACCTAACTTGTGCTTCTGATTTTCCTGCCAAGTGCACTTTCTCAATACCCAACAAGTGTTTCTGAGGGGCATTGTGCACTGCTGGAGGAGTAAAGAACAATAACACAGTATGGCTACTGCTCATTTTCCCCATGTTCTTGACCCTAAGGTGAATATCAAATGCCATGTTTTGACAATGCTCATCAGCAACATCAAGTGACTTGCATTCTGAGGACCGGCATACATGATCCTCTGCTAGAGGAACAAACACCAACTGCGGTGCTTTAACTATTTTGTGCTCAACGTTGGAGTAGCCTATTCCATCACCAAATGAGAAAACAGTTTCACCTTTATAAAATCTGTAAGTTCTACCCGGGTAACCTGTAGAAGGATCTGCCCTCATGTTCATGTTTGTCATTGGAACATTTTCTACATATGATTCTGGATACCATGTCATGGGTAGCCTTCCACCTGCATCACAAAATCATTCATACAAAGTTGTGTCAGTATAAATTTGGAAATTTTGATGCACGGGAGATCATAGTGACGAACAACATGTTTGGATTAGCTTCTTTTTGCTAATATTCAACCCATAATTTACTCAAAGAAGGTTTTTCTCACAATTGATTCTGACTTAACAATCAATTGTAGAAGAATATTCAATCGTGCACTTACTTGGATTGTAAAAGCCAAAAATCACATCAGCTATGGCAGCTCCACCAGCTTCGCCAGGGTAGCCAACCCACAAGATACTTGTGATTTTATCATTAGCTTTAGCAAATGACACATCCATGCCTCCTCCAGACATTATGACAAGAATTACAGGTCCCCTGGATGCATTAGCAACTTCACTCACTAGAAGTTGCTGCTGTCCTGGAAGAACAATGTTAACTCTGTCGAGACTTTCTGCCTCTATAGCTAGACTTGCACCCACTACAATCACAGTTGCATCTGAAGATGCTGCAATCTTTGTGGCATCGTCTAGCTGTGCACTGGCGCAATGCACATCAGGACAGCCAGGAACATAGCTTGTAGGAACCAAGGCTGTTAGGCCTTGCAAAGGTGATATATATTTGCAAGGGATGCCTGCAAAATTTCAGAAACTAATCAAATGTGTAGCTAAGCAGAAGGTAGAGATAAGAAGTCTTCATTTCCCCTAGTTCCCAGCTTTAAAGGGTCTTTGGATACCAGTTGAGTTTAGTGTAAACGGACTTTCATCTCAATTTATAAGAATTCAGTTCACTTTTTGTCTAAAAGTAAGTATTAACGTCTGTTTACACTGGTTCCAATTGGTATCCGAACATATCCTAGGTGATATCCATATATAAATTATAGGAGTACGAAATGTAGATACCTTCATAGTTTCCAATCATGACCCTAGTAGCATTTGCATTGGGGCCTATTACTGCCAATGATTTAATGGATTTGGCACTTAGAGGCAGTGATCCTGGACTATTTTTAAGCAACACAATCCCTTGCCTTGCAGCTTCCCGGGCGAGTTCCTGGTTCTCTGATGTGCATACATCCTTTGGACCAAGGCCCCCATAAGGTAGCGTGCTTGGATTACCATCAAAGAAACCAAGTCGCATCAATGTGGCGAAATTGTTGGAGATAGCATTGTTAATGGATGCTTCATCCAAAAGCCCTTGCTTGACAGCCCCTTCTGTATATTTGCCAAGATAGCTTCCACAGTCCAAATCCAACCCTGTGAAATCAAAATTTACATCCAGATTAGATAATTAAAGTGTCCTATACAATGTCACTAGGGTGCAAACCAAGATTTTTACAACCCATAACAAGTTATTGGCAATCCACAGTTACCACTGGATATGTATGTATATAGTTTTTCAAGTTTTGTTTGTTACCTGCTAGAATGGATTTGGCTGCAGCTTCTTCAGGAGTCTTGGTGTAATGCTGATCTTTGAAAAGCACTTCAACCGAGTCACAGTCAGAAACTATATATCTGCAAAAACCACAGATTCTTATTCCTGTGGAGAAAGTGTGAATAATTAACCTAACTAAATGAGATTAGGAGAAATTCAAAATACCCATTCAATTTCCATTGGCCTCGGATAACCCCCTTAAGAAGGTCAGGGTCTGCACAGGTTGGTTTTCCATTAACCTGGTTGTAGGAACACATCACACTTGCAACATTCCCATCAATCACACAGCTCTTAAATGGTGGTTGGAAGGTGTCATCCAAATCTTGCTGTGACACCTAACAAAACCAAAAGCCAAAACAAACAAAAGGTCTAAGAAACATGATTTTCTGAATTTATATCCTTGCAATCACTTCAACATGTTTTCAATCATATGTATAGTGTGTTTGGAAATCCTCCTAGAATTAACTTTAGGGCCAAAATCAATTCTAAAGAAAAAATATTGTGAGTAGCTTCTGAGTGTTTCTAGAGAAAATAAGTTGATCCAAACATGCTAGTAGATTACCACAGCATTGAATGTGTAACGCTGAACACCTTTCCAGTTATCCACATCATAGGCTGTGTAGTGTTTGCAACAAGCAGCAACCTTGAGCTTGTTGGAGTCTCCATCATCAGTTTGTTGCAGACCTTTCACATATCCTGCTGCATATTTGCTACTTAGTAAAGGGTCTTCCCCTGGTGTCTCTTGTCCTCTTCCCCACCTTGGATCTCTGAATATGTTAATGTTTGGTGACCAATATGTCAAACCAGCCAACCCCACATTGTACATTGCTCGTGCTTCTGTTGAAACCACCTGAAATGACCAGAAATTATCCATAAACACCACTATATAAACATTTTTTTCCTTTTCAAGTTTACACATTAAAGCATGGTAACTTCAGAAACTACATTTTCTAGCTTTTTCTCATAAGTGATTATATAGCTTTATACCACAGAATCAAACACTTCTGCTGCAAAATATCATGAACTATGCTTTTTTATTATTAGAAACTAATTTGGTAATTTCTCATTTAACTTTACTCATAGAAATTGAAATTTGAGTGGCTGATAAATTTTTAATTACATCATTGGTAGACAATCAACATCTAGCCCTCTCTGTCATTCACTTTAGTTTCAATATATGCAAGCTGGAACCAAAAGAGAAAAGTTATCTTAAATTAAATATCTGAATCCAAATTCTGCAAGTTCACACAGAGAACCCACCCATACTTTTGTTTCATTTATTATTCTGTTGCTCAATCAGACATTTATACCTAAAAAGACTTTCAATTTTATGTGAAAAGCAATGAAAAGAGAAGAGTGAAAAATATTCAACCCTGTAACCACCCCCATCTACTTCTTTTGGTCAATAATCAATACCTTCAAACCTCAATGCTATAACACCTATACACACACAGCTAACTATTGAAACCTGCCACATTAAGACCATCTTCTGATTTGTTGTTTTCAGTTTTCAATTTTCTCCTCCCTCTACTTCATTAAATCAATATAATGACACAATTTCAGGAATGAAGCAATTGAAATATCAGCACCCCTCATCAGGCTTCTTAATAGCGTGCTATGACGACGCAATAGCGCTATAGCCTAGTGTCCTCCTCGGGATTCAGGGATTCACAGCTACTACACTATTCACCGCTATTGTTCGTTATTTGCCGATAGCGCTCTAAATAGCGTTTTTTGGGCTTACTGCTATGCTACGCTATCCGCCATTAACAACACTACCCCTCATTCAACATCTCAAATTTTCAGAAAGAACTACCAAATTCAATGAATAAAAATAGCAACTTATTTGGGGGAAATCAACCAATCTTATTCTTACCTTTCCAATGGCTTGAAACAAGGTAGAATTGAAAGAAGCTGCAGTGAGAATGGGCATGGGGAAACTAGTAGCACCAGGAACCACACTGGAAAAACGAGTCCCAGGGCCAATGTTGGAAACCCCATGAAGTGCCTCAGACCACCACTCATACCTCGGAATCCCAAGCCTACCCACATCCACCGCAGAATCCCCCAGGTTCCCGATTTTCTCCTGCAACGTCAGCCTCTTCACAAGGTCAGCAACCCTGTCCGCCACCGGCAATGACTTGTCACAGAATCCAAAACCGGCGAAGGATGCGTTCTTGGTAACATCGCAGGCAAAAGGCGGCGATGTTTGGCCACAAACCGTGGCGCAAAAGAATGAAAAACAGACCAAAACAGAGACTCTGTTTTGAAGAAGACAGGCCATGGTTGAAAAGGAAAATTCAAGTTAAAGGGTGTCTGAAAAAGTGGAGTAATGTGTCATTTATGAGTGTGTGGAAAATGGAAGGAAAGAAAAAAATAAGAAGAAGAAAGAAACTGCATTAACAACACAACAACATTGTTGTTTTTTAGTGACTTGTGATGGAAAATTAAGGAGGGAAGAAAGAAAATGGAAGGAAGGAAAAAATGCAGTTGTTGAAAGAACAACTGAGAGAATCTACGTTAAAATTTGATGATCAGTTATTATAGTGACACAACGCGGTGTGTGTGAGTGCTTATATAATGGTTTGGTTTCAATGCATAGTGCACACAGCTGGTTTTGTTTTTATTTATTTATTTATTTTGGGTGAATAATTTAATTTGCCTGACACGTGAGTGTTGTGGCGGCTAGAGGGTACTTTTTGGCGTTTTGGGTGATACTCATACTGCTGCTGAAGGAAAGAAAATGCACTGAAAAACTGTGAAGGAGGGAAATGAATCTTATGAAGAAGCTTTTAGCAGCTAGGATGAAGATGAATGATCCTATTCTTTTGTGTATCAACTTGGACCCGTGATGTGAGACTTTAGGCTGGAGCAAGATAAATGTCATTTTCATGGACAAAAGCAAATTGCACTTGGATGTATCAGAAAAAGGTAGTAATTTGAATAATTGATCTACGCGTGTAATAAATGAATGAAGCAATTAGTTTACCACTTTAAGGTAGTAAATCGCTTGTGACTTAGCCCTTCCCTTTCTTATGTATGTCTTGTCATAAAATTGCAATGTCAAAGATCCAATAATGCCTTTTTTTTTTTTTCTCTTTTTGCTTCATTTGGTTGGTGGTTCAAATTCTTGAAAACAAAGAGAAAATGATGGGGGAAAAGATAAATATTTTTGGCACATTTTGTTGTATATTGTGTAAGATTAGGATGCAAGAATAATGAACACTAACAACTACTGCCTTGCCTTTACTTATAAAATACAACATATATTTAAGAAGAATGTATTTTTTAAAATTTACCATCATATTAATTACTCACTCCGGTCCTTTTTATAAGAAACACTTTGGAGATTTTTCTTAGTCATTTTTATAAGAAATACTCTTATAAAATGAAGTCAAATAATCAATATCAATGCAAAAGGACTTATTCCCAATGCAAAAATATGGAGGGAAATTGTAAGCACTCAATAGGTATGATCAACATTTATGGTAATTAGCATGATTGTTATTGTAAAAAGGAAAAACCATCATTGAAATTAAGCATAGTAGTTAATTTTATAAAAAATATTAGTTTCTTTAGTTTGTGTGATTTTGTCCAAATTTTTCTTATAAAAATAACCGGAGGGAGTATTTAATATGAAAGTGGTAGTATAACTTTGAAAAGTCATTAATTTTGAATGAGAAATTCACAAGTAAGTGTTAGTATTCGCGGTAAATATGTAATCTAAAAAAATTCAATTATTTAATTTGTGAAGATGCATTTTAATAGTAATTTCAAATAAATATTAAATGTAGAGAATAATATTTCTCGTGGGAGACATGTAAAAAAATAATCCTTCACCACGTTGGAAACTGAGCATCAAAGTTGGGTGAAGTGAACCAAGACGGACCCGTGTTTGGACAGAGGCTAAACAAACAACCATGCAAATTGTAATTTTATAAAAGAAATTGTTTTTTACTAAATGAATAAACGTGTTTATATTATAAAAATAAACGTAGAGTGGGAAAGGTAGTGATTGGTTGGTTGCGTTATTCTTGTATGCCTATGATGGATGGACCCGACCCGACCACAGGCGCAGAGACGGTCCAATCATAAAACCGTGAACTTGAAGTTTGGGTCAGCGCTTCATGGAAAACCGGGCCACCTCTTTGTGGGCCCCAGTTTGGTTCATTATCCAGTATAGCAACGTTTCTGACGCAGATCCTCCTCACTGTAAACCACCCACTGACCCACCCATTCTCATTCATCTATGATCTATCTACTACTAGTACCTAGTTGCATCACCATTCATTCATTCATTATATATGATGAAAATGATAAATCCGAAAAAGTATAATGTGGTACCCTCAGACCCAGAATATCTTTTCTTCCACAATTTGTGGTTATGGATAGTTCAGAACGAGGATTATTATTCAAGGAATTTGTAAGGGAAAAAAATATAAAAAATTATGTCACCGATCATCATCACTTTGCCAAGTTGCAAGTTTGGATCGTGGTACCTTGATCTTGATACATACATTGTACTATACTAATACTATACGTAGTGTGTTCTTGACTGTTCTTGACTGTCTTGTCTGTCTAATAGTAATAATGTTATGTCTGCAACTATTGCTTCATGTGATCCAAGTTTCCCGCCAAACATTTACAAGGAATCATCAAGAGTTCACCACGGATACATGGACCCAAGAAAATCAAGTTGCTTAAAGGGTACTCCTAAGTTTTCACTGTCACGTTTATGTACATGGAAAGGGATCTAATTAAGGCTTAAATACTTTGTAGGTCCCTGAAATTGTACCCCGTATCAAAATAAGTCCCTGAAATTTTTTTTCCGATTCCGGGTCCCTAGAAAAATTTATTTGATCAAAATAAGTCCCTACGCCGGAGAAGACAGTAGTTGCCTCCTCATTGTTTCCACAAACCATGAAATAACATGTTTAAAACACTCCTAGACCTTCATATATCTGATCTGGGCGAAGAAATCGCAAGAAACAAAGCTAAAACGAAGAAACCGAGAAGCTCCATAAATTCCGGCGAGAAGAAATCAACTTGCGACTGACCTTTTCTCTTCAACTGTGACGACCCAGCCCACGAGACCACCACCACTGAGTTCCTGAGGACGAGACGAAGCCGGCCCAACACCCTGGTCGTAGCGCCGCCATGACCGCCGTCGTCAACCACCGTCTTCTCCGACGTAGGGACTTATTCTGATTAAAAAAACAATTCCAGGGACCCGGAATCGGAAAAAAAATTTTTAGGGACTTATTTTGATACAGGGTACAATTTCAGGGACCCCTAGAGTATTTAAGCCAAAACCTATAATTAATTGTATGGGTATCCATTATGAAGTCGTACTATCTATATACACCTTAGCAAATTATGCATCATGTCATTTTTAAAATTAGACGCGTGCATTAAACTATTTTGATTCACAGGTCCATGGCCATTTATCTTTCCATTTTGTGATGTACTCTAGTACTCCCTTCGTTCCTAATTATAAGACCTAGTTTTAAAATTTTCTAGTTCCTAAATATAAGACCTTTAACAATAATCTAGCAAAAAATATTATACTCTTCCATATATAACCCTTACATTAATTGTGTGTTTTCAATTCCAAAATTTTAATTACCACCTACCATTTATTAGTGAGAGAAAATAACAAAGGGTAAATATAGAAGAATGTATGCATTTTTAAAAAACCAACACACTAATTAAACACATTTAATATTTTCTTAATAAGCGCAATTTATTATATTAGGTCTTATAATTAGGAACGGAGAGAGTAATAAGTAATACTAACTCATAACTACTCAGTTCTATTTGCTGCACGAGTCATTTAATTGAACTAAAAGACTCCTGCTTTTTCGGTGATTTGGAAAGTAAATCAAATTTATTATACATTGTGAGCTAGTAGTAAGCAGTAGTAGGAATAAGTTGTAGGCCTCGTGAACACCAAGGAAAGGAAAAGATGCTTCATCAATTGGTTTCTTATTTGTGCATGAAAAGCTTCAACCTAATGATGCAGACTGTGTGTGCGATGATTGGCCAATAGATTAATTAATTTAGTTAAGGAGAATTCGCTTAACCTCCTTAAGTCAAAGTCGTAATCTTTATTTTTATCATTTTAACTTAAATAAGCTATAGATTCATGTAAAATAGGACAATTCAATTTTAGTCCATTACATGAGTAAAGTTTGGAAAGTATACTTTAAATATACTTTTTAATTAAAATTTAATTTCCGTTTGAGATAATTTACAATTAAAAAATTAAAATTATTTATTAAAATCTAGAATTACAAAAATCTCCTAAACTCATTAATGATTACCAGTACTTAAATGGGGCCGGGTAGCTATCTATATATACTCTGACTTTCATTTCCACTCTCATGTGCTCTTCATTTAAGGAAAATATTTTTACACCCTAATTTCATCCTACATTCAGATATAGAGAATTGATGAGAAAAAAAAAAAAAAGAGATAGGCATGATGAGAAAAATGAATGAAAATAAAAAGAAGAGAAAAATTAGCTAGGGTATGGTTTATGTGATGTGATATATAAAAAAAGACAAATAGATAAGAAATAGATAAGAAATGAGTAAAAAATAAAATCGAAGAGAAAATGAGAGTAAAAATATATAAAGTGCACTCTTCAAAAAGCATTTTACATGTTGACAAAAAATGCATTCCTATCCTCCTCCAGGCACTCTGCTTTTTCCTTTTGTTTATTAAGTAAATAAGATATGCATGATTCGGTCTCTGTTTTTTTCTTTTTTAATACCCAACCTGTAAAGTTTTACGGAGGAGATCATTTGTGGAAATCAAATCTCGATGTACTATGGGACTGACTTTATTTGTCTATACAATGCCATATCTTAACAGTTGATTTTCTTAATTTCTTTTTTACATCTATCACAAAATAGTTCATTTTGGGGTGCTTTTAGAGATTAAAATATATGATTTTGTATTCTTTAATTAAAAAATCTAAGTTTTAAATAAATCCAAGAAAACGTGTTAGATCTAAAATAAATTTAACTAAGTCCTAAGTTTTTATTTTTAATTATTATAATGTCAAGATTGAAACGATTAATTCATACATCAACTTCATAAGATTTATATATGATATGTAAATTAACTACTAAATAGTAACGAAAATTCTCAATATTTTTATGATGATTTTTAACCAATCACGAAAGGAGAGATAGATGAACTAATTACATGTAACCAAAAAAAAAAAAAGATGAACTAATTACAATTTTATTTTGTAATTATTAAAAGTCATCACAAACTAATTTTTAGTGATAAGTATTGTTCGGTGTTCTAGCTATCTATTTCGATTGCACAAAGTATGTAAAGCATTAGAAATT
Organism: Lotus japonicus; assembly: GCF_012489685.1. Lineage (NCBI taxonomy): Eukaryota > Viridiplantae > Streptophyta > Magnoliopsida > Fabales > Fabaceae > Lotus > Lotus japonicus. The sequence continues at coordinate 66,670,268 of NC_080046.1, read as the reverse complement.
AAAACATTAAGGAAGTATGCACTCTTTAGAGAAAATCATATATTTAATGTGAGTGTGCATGATCATCATGGCTTAACTACCTTTTATGATGTGTCGGGCCTTCAATGTAGATATGGACTTCACATACGTTAACTCAATTCAATCTTATAATTTCAATAATGAGATGATAACTACAGATGCTCCATAATATGGTAGGCAGAACCACCTTATCCTATTTTATTTTATTTTTAGTTTGTCAGTATTCTCAAAATTTGGACTAATCTCATTTTGATGTGGATTCATCAATTGTATGAGAGTTTGCAATAAGATGATCAGGTCCCACAATTGCATAACGTGAACGGGAATCAAACATGATTATCGGCTCTTTTGGTTTTAGGTACAACTAGCTAATTGTATTGTATTATGTGATTCTAATTTCCAATTAGACAATCATGACGTACGCTACTAACTAAAAGCATGAGTGATTGAAAATGAAACATACCATCTGGTACTTGGCCACCGAAAAGGTATCTTTAGTTATGTAGTTTGATGCAAACATTGTTTACATAGATTTAATACTCTCATAAGACTCGAGGTCAATAATATGATTTCATTTTTTTTATTAATCAGGTTAATGCGCAATTTTAGAATGAGGAATATTGAATAGGTTTTCTTCTTTGTTTGGATGCACTTTTGTTAGAATGTCCGAATGAAACAAGAATTAAGAGCTATTTTTCATCGCAAGGCATCAATTCCTTCTCATACAACGTTGAAAGTAAAGAAAAACAGAGCTAAAACCGAAAGGTTAGTTTCACTTTTAATTACTGTTACCTTGGCTTATTGTTTTTGGTCACAACCTTGGCTTCTAATCAGAGCAGAGCAACCATCCATTAACAATTGTGATGAGTGGGATGGGGTGGGCCGGGGCAGCCCAGCTTAGCCCATGTTGACACCCCTACTGGCATACAATCTCAATCTCAATTCTCAACCCAACCAAACCAGTTATCTATAAAACTATATATATTTGACCAAAAAAATAGGAGGAATTTACGGTACACATTTGAAAGCTTGTGTAAGGTTACACATTGCCCTTTTGACCTGCACTAGCAGGTTTTTCCGGTTTTTTAAAAAATAAATAAAAATACATATTTATTAATTATAATAATTAACTTGTGATAATTTTAATTAAATTAATTGGATCTACTAAACTTGAATTCAGAACCAGTTCATCATCATCAACATCAACAGATCTGAAACAAAATCACCCAAATCTCTCCACCTTCCTCAGCCAGTCACCCAAGCCACCTTCACGTTTTGGCCCTGGCTTCTGCAGATCTGGAGGAAGGGAGTGACCAGAACCCACCACCATCACACACCAATCCATAACTCACCACCATCCATTACCCAGAACCACCAACCCAGAACTGACCACCACCCAGAACCCACCCCCAACCCATAACCCACCACAATCACCACCACCTATCTCCACGCCACCACACCACCTCATCTCATCTCTTCAATCTCAGTGAACCCCCACCACCAGAAACCCAGAAATAAGAATGAAGAGGACCAAACCCACCCCCATCACCAACCAATCGTCATGCTACCACCAACCCAGAACCCACGATGTAACCAACATATCTGCAACATATCAGATCGAGGTTGTTGGACAGAATCGATGGAGAGAACGATAGAGGAGGAGTGAATGGAGAGAGAAGCGACTACCAGATATGCAACCAACAAATCTGCAACAGATCAGATCGAGGTTTGTTTTGTTGATTTTGTCGTGCCTCTCTCGATCTGGATGTGGATCTGCCCACCACCGTCGCACCATAGCGTCGTTGCAGGAGAAGGCTGCGGTGGGTGATTGGGTTACAGGAGGGGGGGGTCGGTGATTGGGTTACAGGAGGGGGGGTCGGTGATTGGGGTTGTGGTGGGTGAAGAGAACGACGGAGGAGGAGTGAAGAAGCGATATCACGACGGAGAAGCAGCGGCAGAACCTGGTTCTGAGAAGCAAATAAAAAAAATCTGATTTTGTGGTGCATGGAAAGGTTGTTCTTTGATAATGATTCTGCTTTGGAAAAAAATTCTGGGTTGCCCTTAACTTTCTGATTTTGTTCCGTGTCATGGATGATCATGTGGTTGAAAAAGTTTGGGGATTTTGTGTTATGGGTTTTAGTGGTAGTGGTGAAGAAGGAGAGAGAAGAGGAACAGATTAAGATAAAAAAAATTAAAATTAATTAAAAGATAAATCATAAATGTTTAATTAAGAAAATATGTATTTTGATTTTTTTTTAAAAACTGTCTATTGCATGTCAAAAGGTATAAGTGTAACCTTACACAAGTTTTTACTTGTGCATGTTAAATTTTTCCAAAAAAATAAAAATATAAAACTATATATAAGTGGTTGTCCAAAAATAAAACTATAAGTTCAAGAACTAGAGGCCCAATTGTCTGTTTAAAACGTGCAAGAGCAAGAAACAAGTTGGGACTTTAACCAAAAAAAAAAACAAGAAACAAGTTGGGACAAAACAGCTTGGCCCATATCAATTTAATTTTCAGAAATGTTACATTACGGGCTTTAAGAACAATCGGCTCAATTCATTATTTGCTTTTGACCCAAACAGAAAAGGTACACTTCAAAGTCCAGAGCCTAAGCTTGAGAGGCTTATGTTGACCAAAAACAAAGAAAGGCTTGAGAGAAGAAACACCCATTTAGTGATATAAAAGTTCATGGTCAGTCCCCTGTAGATAGCTATGAGAAATATTCCAGCCAAGATAATAAATTCAACCAATCCAATATTCACATGACTTATTTAAGGAATATCTCATTCCACCTAAGGCTAATATTCACTCTAACACTGACTCACTTAATAATTATCATGGTAAGGTTAGTACGATTACAATATTGGAAGACATTCTACAAAGCTTCATAAGAAACTGCAAACACAATTATGATAAATCTCAATTATATAAATACATATGTTGTCGTTATTCTTCATTATGATAAATTTGAGTTCTTTTTAAATTTTAAAAGTCTCTTTTTGTTGCTGCAAGTCTAACTTGAGCGTCAGAATATATTCTACATGTACACTATTTTTACATCAACACAGCTCCAACGTGCATTACCACTCAATCCAGGGAGATTCACACGATATTTTTGGAAGAACAACTTCCATGTTTGCTAACACGAATAAAATAGAACAAAGGGTTGGGTAAAATTGAAACAACTATTTTGTTTGATTTGAAACTGCAGCAGAGTTTGCACTTCATAAATTAATTATGGATGTGACATAGCACACTATAGATGTTTAATAATGTTATCCATGTACTTGTAAACATCATTGAATATTTATGTCTTTTATCATTTAACTATAGTAATAGAGTACAGTTTTGTTTTTGTATACATCTACATTTTGACCTTACAAAAGTACATTTTATTATTACATTTATTCTAGCTAGTAAAACATAACAAGATTGACGGAGAACAAATTTAGCTATATTAACTTAGTTGGTTAGAGTGAATTATTTCTCCTCAATGATTTATAAGACATGCTCTTACTTTATGATGGTAAATGAAACTGAACCGATCTACTAGCAAGGAAAGGAGAATAAATTTACCATGTTCGTTTTGACAACTATATTGATCTGTAAACAGAAAGCTGAAGTCGTGTAATTGGTTTTATCTGGAATTAGAGTATGACATAAATTAATGGAGTAGTTGGTGTCTAGCTATTTTCTAACTCATCTTAGCATGCAGTCAACAATGTGTTGCGTATAGGCAATGACTTAGTCACAGCTAGAACGTTTACCATTACTCGGTCTAATATTGGGAATGGAATATGCATACCTTGACAATTTGCTATGCATTAAGCATAAAGAGAAATCTTTTTGTATAATGTATACATCCCTGTGCTGTATATAATACAGACACATTAATTCAAATTAAACATTCATAATAAAAACGAAATAGATTGAGTTAAATCAAAATGTTTATGGGAAGTTTAACTGTAAGTATTAGTGTAGTAATTAATAACAGTAAATAGTATTAATGAAGAAGACAGTGAAATGTGTAGTTTATGTTTTGGTATTTGAGAACACATTGAAACGGAGTTCATGGTGGTGGGGACAGTCACAGGCGTGCATGCGTGCGTCTTTGACCAAACTTCCTTCACACTTGTTTCTTAATTACTGCTAACTCTCTCTCTCTCTCTCTCTCTCTCTCTCTCTCTCCTGTTTTCATTTTCATTTTTCATATGAATCTCACTTTCTAATCACTAATCACAGTTCATTACTCATATGATATTCACATAAATAAAACAAAAGAATAAAAAAAGGAATAATTAGAATGGAATGAGAAATTTCTCAGCAACAAACCAAACCATGAAACATTCGTTGACTTGGTTCTTCTTCTAAATCTTTCTCTCAAAACCTGTTTCCCTGCACATTTTCAGCTGAAACTCACCATACCCATCTGAGATTTCACCTCCTGATTCCAAGTTAACAACAGGAAACAAGCAAAAGAACAGAACTTGGAGATACACACAATTTCGATTTAGCCATATCATCAAGTTTGCAGTGATTTTTGGTTGGTCAACAAGCTGCTGAGGTTGATCTTTATTGTGTAGATCAGCTTGTACAAAGAGGGGGAATCAATTGCTTATGAATGATTATGAAGGTTGTGGTGTTGTAGTTGAAGAGACATGGAGAGAGTGAATTCATCTTCTAAGGCTTCATTTCTTGTTTGGGCAATTATTGTGCTTGATTTGGTGCTTAAGGCTTCTGGCAATGCTGAAGGTGGGTTGTTACCTTTTAATTGTCCCATAAATGTCTCTTCCCATTCAACAGGTGCTTTAAATGACCAGGGTTTGGAAAAGTCTACTTTTTTAATCTGCTAGGTTGCTCTTTAGCTTTATTGGAGAAGTTAATAATTGACTTGGGGTAGCTTTTGTAATATTGTTGTTTGCAGAATATGATCATAGAATTGGAAGGTTTTTCATTATTTCCATTAGCTTAGATTATTTGTTAATTGTGAAGTGGTGAATTTTTAATCCTGAACTTAGGGAGTTTCACCAGAATTGTTGATCTTAATGCTTTGTGAGATAAACACCATGGCCTGGGTATGACAGTTTATAGTTCTTCATTATTTCATAATGACCTGTCAGTTTGGATAAACTCCTAGCATAAGGGAGCTAGGATTTAATAGGTGCTTTAGATAGGGGACCTTCTGAAAAGTTGAGGTGCAGAAGCTATTATTTAGAAGACTTTTTAGTATTGCAAGATTATTTCAACTTTTCTCTTCTGACAAGTGCTCGTTGAAAGGTTAATCCAAACTTGCTCTAATGTGTATGTTTGGATTTATGTTGAACTCAACGCTGGTCCACGTTAGAGTCAACGTGACAAAATCTTGTTTCTCCATTGATGCTTTGGGATGTGTGTTTTCCCCGGCTTAGTTGCCCACTTGGCCTTGTATTTCAGTGTTTTCTAAGGCTGACTAATGGAAGCTGGGTTTCATGTTTCTGCTTTCCTGAATCTTACATTATTTCACATTTCACCGTCAATGGCGAACTTACTTGGTCTCTATCCGTGCAATTTAATATCAAAGATGTTTGAATCTGAAGATTGCTTCTTTCTAGCACAGGTGATGCCCTCAATGCATTGAAAAGCAACTTGAATGATCCTAACAACGTTCTTCAAAGTTGGGATGCTACCCTTGTCAATCCCTGCACATGGTTTCATGTTACATGCAATGGTGATAACAGTGTGACCCGTGTGTAAGTCACTATATGGTTTTTATCTATTGTTTTATTTCTGTTTACCCACATACTGAATTAATTTTTGGCATTTGGATAGTGATCTTGGAAATGCAGACCTTTCTGGTCAGCTGGTTCCACAACTTGGTCAGCTCTCAAATTTGCAGTACTTGTAAGTTGTGAATCAGATATGACTTTCTTGTGTGGATTTTACTCTTTCTGAGCAAATTATGCATAACCCTCTTTCTTAGTAGAAACTCTTGTATTTTCTTTCATATTGCTTTCTTTATGCGGTAGCTCTATATTGAGTGGCCAGGCATCAAACTGATTTCTTACCCTCTTTTCAATGGCAGGGAACTTTATAGTAATAATATGACTGGAAAAATTCCAGATGAGCTTGGAAATTTGACAAACTTGGTGAGCTTGGATCTTTACTTGAACAATTTAACTGGAAACATACCGAGTACATTGGGCAACCTTGGTAAACTACGTTTCCTGTATGACATACTTTCCTTACTCTCATCTTTGATCTGCAAAATTTATTTAACTTGTTTTCAAATATTTTCTTCCTTTTCCCTTTTCAGCATCCATACTTTTGCTTGCCCATGCAAAATGGTGGTAGATTTATTAGCCTCTACAAATTGACTAATTTATTTCCAATAGCGCCTGCATTATACATAGACACATGCCTATAAGAAAGTGCCATTCCTTTATTTACTATTGCTGCTACTGCCATTTCTGTTGTTACTTGATGCAATAGTGTGAGTATATGCACAACCAAATCAAAGATGACTTAAGGCTGTTCTAGTTACAACTTAAATTGTAAAGACGACTCCAGAGTTAAGACTATTATCCAGGTAGGCAGAGTCGAGCCATAAGTTCTAGCAACAAATTTTTCTGGGGACAACTAGTGCCACAGTACACAGGTTTTCCCCCTTTAATTAGATGATAGAAATCTTAAGTGTCTGTTACATGTTTATACTGGTCAGTTCATTCTCTTTGCATCAATAATGCATAATTGGTTACTGTAATTAAACATTGTGTATCATCAACCATGTTCAGATTCTTCTAATTAAATGTTCAGACATGGTATCAGATCCTCTATCACAAAGTGATCTCAAGTTTGTATCAACCATGCCTCAAGCCCAATGACTCTTGCACGTCCTGTATTAAAAGTATAATATAAAATCATTCATGTGTCTTTATCCAACGACTCAAGCTTTTAGTATAAACTATAGAAGACAAAGCACTAATCTTTATTTATTCTAATACTAAACTCTTCATCTGAATTAAATAAGGAAACAAACCATGCTATATAAGGAAATATGTTAACGAATTGTAAGAGATAATCAAAGTTACTTTAAAATACTCCAATATGCAACTAAGTTACTTTTCACATATTCTATCACTAATAATTTAATTTATTCATGCACTTACTAAAAAATAAGCTGTGGATGTTCAGTTGTCTCGGAGTGAGATATACTTTTCATTTTTGACAAATTCACTTTGCAAAGTAGAACTTTTGTTATCTGCCCCAGTATGCTAATAAGCACGCTCTTTTGGTTATCTATTGGATAATTGTTTGTCGATCATGTCTTATTACTCCATTCTATCAGTAGTCTATCACTAAAACTAACCCATTTTGCTCTCTAAAACAGGCGTCTCAATAATAATACTTTGTCTGGAGGCATTCCCATGACTTTGACAAATGTTTCTTCACTGCAAGTTCTGTGAGTACATCCTATACTTAGATTTTCTAAGAGTTATTGCCAAAGTAGATTCCTAGTTATACTAGAATGATATGCTCCTACAAGTAAACTGACACCTTGATCATTTTGTCATCTAGTGATCTCTCAAACAACCAACTAAAAGGGGTTGTCCCTGTGAACGGTTCATTTTCATTGTTTACCCCCATCAGGTTGGTGCGAATAATTATTTCATACCTATGTCTACACCTGAGGGATTTCCTTAAAGTTCTGCTTTCATTTTACAGTTATCAAAATAATCCTGGCCTAATACAACCAAAAAACCCTCCATCTGCACCACTTTCTCCGCCATCACAAGCTTCTTCAGGTGCGTTAGTGTGCCTCATGATTAAATTTTTATAGTGGTTAATATAATTATGCTGAACCTTGGGATTCTTATTCCAACCAATCACAATCTATACTTTGAAAAGAGCTATAATTTCTTTAACTGTTAATCCTATTTTGCAGGTAACAGTAATACTGGAGCTATTGCAGGAGGAGTAGCTGCTGGGGCTGCTCTGTTGTTTGCAGCCCCTGCAATTGCACTTGCTTATTTGCGAAAAAAGAAACCTGAAGATCATTTCTTTGACGTTCCTGGTTAGTTAAACGGAAAAGATGGTATACATGCTGATAAATACTGTACAGTATAGCTATTATTGGTTTACCAACCTTTTTGTCTGTTTTTCATCGGCAGCTGAGGAGGATCCTGAAGTTCACCTTGGTCAGCTTAAAAGGTTTTCTCTACGTGAGCTGCAAGTCGCAACAGATAACTTTAGTAACAAACACATTCTGGGTAGAGGTGGATTTGGAAAGGTTTACAAAGGACGCCTAGCTGATGGCACTCTCGTAGCAGTAAAAAGACTTAAAGAAGAGCGCACACAGGGTGGGGAGCTGCAATTTCAAACAGAAGTGGAAATGATCAGCATGGCTGTGCATCGTAATCTGCTTCGGCTTCGTGGCTTTTGCATGACGCCTACTGAACGGTTGCTTGTGTATCCTTTCATGGTTAATGGAAGTGTGGCATCATGTTTAAGAGGTACCCCTTTTAACTCTATTTGAATTGCTATTTATTCAGAGTTTACTTGCCTTTCTCAAGTAAATAATTTAGTTTTATATATCCTTTTTCTGGTAGAAATGTTTAGTGGTACTGTGTTTATGTACAAATGTGTTTCCTGGATTTTGTCTGGCAGCAAACATACAAAAAATATGGAAATTTCTAAACAGCTCAACATTTCAAATTCAACTGAATGCTCTTAATTTAAAAACTTTCAGTTTTATATTAAAACTGTGTTTATTAATATTGATTATGTTGTTCTAGATCGTCCTGAAACTCAACCGCCACTTGACTGGCCGATACGGCAGCGTATTGCACTGGGATCTGCCAGGGGACTTTCTTATTTGCATGATCATTGTGACCCGAAGATTATTCATCGTGATGTCAAGGCTGCAAATATATTGTTGGATGAGGAATTTGAAGCAGTTGTTGGAGATTTTGGTTTGGCAAAACTTATGGATTACAAAGATACTCATGTTACTACCGCTGTACGCGGTACGATTGGGCATATAGCACCAGAGTACCTGTCAACTGGAAAGTCTTCCGAAAAGACTGATGTTTTTGGATACGGAGTGATGCTTCTTGAACTAATAACTGGACAGAGGGCTTTCGATCTAGCACGTCTTGCCAATGACGATGATGTGATGTTGCTCGATTGGGTAGGTATTCAGTTTTGTTTAAATGTCAATAGTACATGAACAATTTTTGCTAATTGTGGTATCATTTAATCTTTTCACATGGTTCCTTCGACTAAATAATTATTTACTGTATCATTACCCCCTGCTCAATTTTAAATTTTTGTTTTTATTCAGGTTTTAAAAGTCCCTTTTTATACCACAAAACTTTACCTTATACTGATTTTAAAATGGGCTGTTTTTTCAGTTAACTATCTTATGTATTTTTCTGATAAAGTATTACATGGCTGAAACACAAAGGGGAAAATTATATGCTCAAAGGAAACAAAATATTTTTCCTTATTCAGTACTTTGTGTTTCTAGGTTTATTGTAGAGACATAGTTGATAATCTCCTTGCATGTTCAGGAGTTCTTATTTTTTTCTTGGTAAACATTCCAGTTGAAGTTTTGTAACCTCAGGTTGTTTCCTATTATGATTATATACTGATATAGAACCAGCATTTCCCTCAAAATTATAATTCAACAAATTGATTTATTTTTACCATTTCTGTAACACATTCTAGAATCTCTTCCTGGATGTTCCTTGGGTCATTGTTGTTGCATAGGCTATATGTATTATTTATTAACACCAGTGACTAATCTTGTAAGCAACTGACTCTGTTTTGAGTACAGGTTAAAGGACTTCTGAAAGACAAGAGGTTGGAAACACTGGTAGATGCGGATTTAGAGGGAAATTATATTGATGAGGAGGTAGAGCAGTTAATCCAAGTGGCCTTACTATGCACACAAGGCTCCCCTATGGAAAGACCAAAAATGTCTGAGGTGGTTAGAATGCTAGAAGGTGATGGTTTGGCTGAGAAATGGGAGCAATGGCAGAAAGAGGAGATGTTCCGGCAAGATTTCAACAGCAACATGCCTCACCCTAGTGCAAATTGGATAGTAGACTCAACTTCACATATCCAGCCAGATGAACTATCAGGCCCTAGATGATGATCCTTTCAACATTCATGTCTGTTTGTATACGCGTTCCATTGGCCCTTGTATGCATTTATCTGGAAGCAACACATATTCGCTTCCAAGGTTACGCGGGTTTAAGGCAAGTCAGACGCTGTAACAAACATAATCTCTATGGACAAAGTTTATACACATTCCTGCCTGATATGCTTTCTGTTGGAAAGGGATACACTTTGATTTGTGCATATGATTTCCACTCTCTACTTTTTCCTTTCTTTTCATCTTCTTAAAATTATCTTGTATGTTCAGGTTACATGCCAATTGATCAGGTTGTGATTATTAAAGAGAGTTTGTAATGTGTATTTGGTTGTCAAATTGTGTAGGCCACAAGCAACCATCACTTTTGTCATTGTATGTACGAGAAATTAGTATAAGAATTTATGGAAATAAATGCAATTCTATTATCTGTTTCAGATCATTATATCTCAGTAGTTACTTACTTCTGAGGACTTGAATATCTTTTAGCTTTGAAAGGTTGGCATTGCAATGGTATCGGTTTTTCAATTTCTCTTTGGAATCTCTCATTCCGCCAATCATGGATTGTTACACCAGATACTATATAATAGTTTGTTTAATTCAAACTGGTGTTGCAAGACTTATTTAAGGTCCAATTTATTCAATCAATCCATATGCTAGAACCGCTCAAAACTTAGGTACAATTTCATAAGTGCAGTTTTTACTATTATTCAATTACAACACATATGTAAAAACATGGAAAGTTGAGGGAAGTTATCATATTAATAAATTCTAAGAATATGGGTGTTCTTTTATTTATTTATTGAACTTGCAAACTAGAATATACGTTACTATCCCTAAATTTTATCCTCTAGAACCTATAATTTCCCTAATATTGACCATAACAAAGGTTGAAGGCTTATCTTATAAGGCGACTAAAGAATATGAAGGAAACCAGGGATGGACCTAGGTTGGTGGGAAATGGGGCAGTTGCCCCACCGAAAGAGTTTTTTTTTTTTTTTTTTTTTTTTTAATATAGCAGATTTTTTTTTTCTTAATATAGTATTTCAATGTTGTATTAGTTTTTCTTTTACCATCATTTTAACTATCTAAACAATAACAATATTTTATACAGTTTAATCACATAAATTGAAATATAACTGAATATTTCCATTTTTCCATGATTATCAGGATGTTATCTGTAATAAAATTCAAAATATTTTCTAATTGCCCTTCTAGAAAATATTGTTTAATACGAAAAAAAAATCATGAAATTGAGTGGAAAAGGAAAGAATGCATAATGATTAGAAGCCAGGAAAAAATCATTAGACACCTCACTTACATTCATTCATCTGTAAAACTTTATAAAACAGCTAGATCGATAAAAGGCTGAGCAATAATTCAAAATTCAGACCAGAAGACAGCTCATGTTGCATCCCATACAACTTTCTCACCAATAAAGATGCTGGCAAGGTAAAGAATATACACTCCCCTGAATTCAATTGCTAATTCGAGGATAAAATCGACACTTAAACCTGCATACATGCTACAACCCTCAAATGTCGACATGAAAAAACTCTAGTTTTAGATGCTTCGCTGTAGAAACTAATCACCTTTGATAATTAAACACAGAACAAACAAACCACACACAAAACAATACATATACCATATACATATAGATACATTGGATGAAGGAGTAGGCACAGGAATATTCACTAAGCATTAGTCGAAAATTTATTCCAAGTATGTACAACTCAAATTACTCAATAACAGCAACCCAGAGTAGGGTCATCTCTACTTTCTACCAGTCGTACCATGAAAGACTAGCCACAGAAATTTTTTCTAAGCACTTTTTGATAATACCAGTATGCACAGTCCATTAACAGCATCCTAGAGTAGGGTCGTCTCTACATTCTACCAGTAGCACCATGAACGAGGAGCGACAGAAATTTTTAATCAGCACTCATTGATGATTTCTTCCAAGTATACACAGCCCATTAACCACATCCCAGAGCAGGTTATTTCTACTTTCGACCAGTAGCACCGATGCGTGGTTTGCCCTTAACCTCAGACTCCTGCGTTTCATATGAGCACGTCAACTGTCAAGAACAGATAATAAAAGGATATTCTTTCATATATAGGTAGCTCAACTAAATACCTGTGGCAAGTGCAGGTAAATGTTGGTTTTTGCTGTTGTGGGATTATGATTTTCTGCCCCTTTACTCCAGTCATAGCAGACCTAACAAGCAGGATATCAATATATTAATCCCACACATCTTAACAAGGTATATCATAGAAGTTCTTCTGTTGGACCAGTTTGAATAACTAGCCTTTTGAATTCAAAATTCTTTTAACAGCAAATTATGAGCCACAATGAGAAATGAATTTCCGTACATAAAGTAATGTAAGTCAGAAATTTCCATTACAAGATTAGCATCATAAAAGTGAACCAACTTAACAAACTTATTATCCATTTGTGCGACAATATAAGCATATGTGAATTTATGGTTGGAAAAAAAAACTTTCCCCTCACATCTACATAAAGTCTAAAAATAGTGATGATTAGAAGATGGATAGCATAAAGATTGGTTATAAAGGAGTCATTCAGTTATATAATTTTTCAACTGATAGCATAACATACAATTTACAGCTTATGGCAGCTCATGCCCAGATAATATTGATAAGTCACTTGCTTGTGTTATACTTATATGACAGCATGTAGATTGAGATTGGAGTTATTATGAACATTGAGATTGATAGAGTAAGAGCTTGTTCAATACTTTCCTATAAGGCAAGCCAAGATCCAAAGTAGAGTCACTATTAGGCTAGTCCTACAGCCAATTCATGATTGTTAACATTTGCCAATCTCAGAGCAATTTACAGATTCACAATGAAAATATCCAAAAATAGAAATCAATCTTAAGTTACTAATGGGCCATTAATATGAAGGGAAAAAAAATTCAGGTTAACAAGGGGGCATGTATTCAGAAGAGAGATGGACTAGCATCTATTGTTAAAGATGACAAACTAACCGAACAAGGGCAGAAGTCCCTAATTGAAACCTTCTTCAGTAGTGGGTTATGGTAGAAGACTATTGGAAAGACAGTCCCATTACAAGGGCAGAAGTCCCTAATTGAAACCTTCTTCAGTTTTTTGAGATCGTAACTGAAGGTGTTGATTTGTTTGATTCATGTAGTCAAACCCTACCTGTAGGCTATAAGGTTTGGTTGTTGTTAACAACAAGACATGTAAACTGAGAGAAATCTAACACAGATAAGTTCATTAACAACTGTGCTTCCTAAAGCAAGTTAAATTAACAAATTTGAGATCTCCCCTCTTGCAGTTTCTTTATAAACCTATGCAATTTTTTTAAATTTCATCACTAACATATTGATGGGACTGACAAAGTTACATAGTTAATTACAAACTAGTAATGAAATTAGCTAGGTTGTTATAATTGAAAGAGCAGGGACTTTGGTTTAAACGGTAGGAGGGACAGAATAAAAAGGCATGAGGATTTGTTAGGATTTACAAACTGAGCCTTTGCTCTGTTTTAGAAAGGGGAAACCCTTTGCAAAGAATTCTCTCCTTTTCTTTGTTGTCATTACTATTCAACAACAGAAACATTATTTCTCCTCCTTTCTTTTCTGTTTTTGCATCTCTCTCTATCTCTAAATTTACATATTCTCTTTCTGGGTTCATAAACCTAGTTAAGGTTATCTTGCATTTTAGCCCTCTCTCACACTCCCACACATGCTCTGCTCAATATTTTTTTTATATGGTATCCTCATAACTATTATTTTTGGTACAAAGACCAAAACAAAAGAAACAAAATTACAGCCTAATCCTCATAACTATTAGAAATAAGAACAAAGTGCAGCAGAAGAAAGAAATCCAATTTCTGACACTACAGAGTAAAAAAAAAAGCGGATGATAGTAAAAAATGCTAGAACTTATCCATCAATGCTACAAACTTATGCAGAATGGGATGTTGGACTTACTGAGTAAGCAAATATTGAGCCATCATTGTTGAATGCACTGCAAGGAATAGGTTGGCTGCATCTTAACATGGCCTGAAATAAGAGAAGCTTGCATTAAATAAATCATACACTATGCCAGAAATAAAACTACAATCGTGTAGGTTAGGAATTGAATTAAAATGTTATAACCTTAAGCCTCTGTTTACTATCTTTGTCCCAAAAATTAAAAGCACCATCAGAACCAGCAGTTGCAAAGGTGTGGTGTACCTAGAAGTTCAAATATAATGGGAGAAATGAGAATAAACTTAAGTGGATATATTCAGTCAGTGAAATCTGATGTCCACAATAGCTAATACGTTCAGTCCAGAGGCGCCAAAGGCGATTTACACTTGTAACAAAATTTTACGGAGACCGGAAAATAATAGATATATAGCCATCAGCTATGCATTTGTTAAAATTTCAAAAAGAATTGAAGCAATTAAATTGCATGTTACGCCATAATGCCATATTGCTCAACAAAAAAGACAAAGTAACGATGCGAATAAAATTCTAATATACAATTCATATTGTATAATTCAAAGGCATTCAGCATCCTACAAAGAAGTACATAAGTTTTAATCGGGAGTGAAGACAGGTGTTAGCTCCTTTATCAATAAAAAAAAACTGTTCTCTAGAAATGTTAAGGAAATGAGGGCCAGGAGTAAATAACAGCAAAATTCATTAAAAAAACAAAAATGAAAAGATTGTACTGATTACACAATGCAAAGATTACAGTGCAACTACAACAATATTAACTAAACCATAAGAAATCAGAATAGTAAGGCGCAGATGGAACCATAAATCTTACAGGATGGAAGTTTAAAGAGTTGACTGAATATATTTCATTCCCCTCTCTGTGGCATTTAAAAGTGAAATTTTTACCCTGCTGACTATCATCCAAATGATGTACCCCAACTCTTCCTTCTATTGATCCAACCTACAGCACAGCAATCATAGTGTCAATTTCAGCAGCCCAAATTAATCAATGATGTGGAAGGATGTGATTGGTCAATGCATGTATAAAGCTTTGAATATTGAGACTCAAAATGCATAGACCTTGGAAATCCGGAAGAAATGAAAAAGCCAAAACGATGATATCGATATCCTAGTTACCAAAACAAAGCAATCCTAAAATAAATATCTTAGTTACCATCATTATTATCATAAATTACAACTAAAAATAATGTGAATCCTACTTTGCATCAACAAGATAATGGTCTATCCTTTGAAATGCAATGTATGACTTGACAACTCAGGAAGTGGGGTGGGGGGAGAAGGAATTGTATCCTTGTTTCAGCATAGCAGCTGCAAAAGCCGTGAATTGCTGCTATATAGAGCACAATCATGGGTGTGACAGACTCTGGGGACTAAGACTCCTAAAATACAGAAAAGGACCAAAGATCTAAAAGGAGTGCGCAAAAATACATACCAAGAAACCTTGTTGGTCAGGGAATGCAGCGAGACACCTTGTCTGATACTTTAAAGGTGAAATGATTCTCTTGAATTCAACCTGTTGCAAATGAACAATGGTCAAAGCTAGGAGCCACTTGCAAAACTGAAAGCATAAAAAGATTAATCAACTGAATGGATAGTATCAGCAAATATATAAACACGTCAATCAAACGATAGTATATTTAATGCCCACAATGGAATATGAAATAGAATGCAAAAGGCCAACAAAGTTGGATTCAACCAACCAATCAATAAAGAAATATTTGTCAAAAAGTTAAAAGTATGATGCTCCCAAGCCCCCCTGGTGTCTAAAGCAATCACTAAATAGCAAAAATGGGCATCTTAAAATGAAATGAACAGCAGAAGACACTAACAAATTGCGCCTTAGGAACATCATTGTCGTATTAAATTATATTTTCCCTATATAAGTCCCTTTTATCATCCAATATGAAAGAAAGAGAAACACAGACTCTTCTGAAAATCTGGAGATAAAATAGTCCCGATATCATCAAGTTAACTACATGACTGAAAGGAAAAATAAATCATGAAAACCATGCTTAATTTGTGATGAAGCAAATTCAAATACAAGATTACCTGAGGATTTTGCAAGTTGTAGACCAAGATATTTCTATCAGCTGTGCCAACAACCATCAGAGGATGTTTAACTGACATTGCATAGCAGCGCTCTGGGAGTTGTTGTGTATGCACTGGATTTGGCTGCCTAGTATCCCAATACCTAAAAGGAGCCAGAAAAAACAAGTCATGTGGAGTGCAGAGGAGAGAAGCTCTAGAACAAGCAAAATAGAGTGACCTTCAAGTTCAAACCATATTTAATCAGAAAGACACAACACATATCAGCACCAACCACAAAAAGCTAAAAAGAGCAATGTAATATATAAGAAGCAATGATAAGTGATACTAATATAACAGACAGAACATGATAGATGTGAATCGAATGGCAGTGCATTACATACATTTCAGACATTCCCCTCAATTCAAAACAGAAGATAAACTAAGATCCATGCGAGCGAGACTACATCATGTAATAGACCAATTAAAATGAAAATTCTGTAAAGATAGTGAATGGAATGGAAGTTGCATTACTTGATAGTCCTGTCCCAGCTTCCTGTGACTAAAAGGCTCATCTCAGGAATCCAAGCAATGTCTTTAACGGGTGCATCGTGCATGGCGACAGTCATCGGTTGTCCTCCAGACAAGAGAGGCCACATCTTGACTTGCTTGTCACATCCACCGGAGAAGACAGTGGTGCCGTCGTCCTTCCAAGCAGAACACAGAACCTGTACAAAACGCATAATTAAAACAGACCAAACTGCCACACATGGAAATGGCAATAATGGATAATCGCTTCTTATACCTATTTCGAGTTCCTAAAATTAGATAAAAGCTGATTGCGCTTAATTAAGTATGAAGTAGATTTCGATTCGAAAACTTACCGGTTGATCATGAGAGATGGAAGCTTTGGGGGCAGTGGCAACATTGCGAGCAACTTCCCAGCATCGAACCTGGTTGTCCCAGGAAGTGGCGACGAGGAGGTTAGCTTTGGGGCTGAAACAGAGACTGGAGACAGAATCAGACGGAGGCTGATTCACCTGCAAATTTGGAATTCGAGGATGAAGTGAGAGAGAGTGAGAAGAAGATGAGAGAGAGAAATTGGAGATACCTCGAAGGATTTGTTAGGGTTTTGATTGGTGTTTGATAAGAAAGTCGACATTTGCAGTTGCAGAGAGTGAGAAGAAGAAGAAGAAGAAGAAGAAGAAGAAGAAGAAACAGGTACTTATTTGTAGTTTGGAGGGAGATGAGAGAAAACGTGGAATGGAATGAAAGTGTAAGAAAGGGAGAGGTACTATATATATGACCCATCGCAGCGTTACTACGACGCTTCCTTCCTTATGGGCTTTTTCTCAAACCTTATGGGCTTTCTGTCCCAAACGGGCTTCTAGTTTATTCTCATATGGATATGGGCCTAAAGATATATAAGGATGGATGGCTGTGGATTCATTTTCAACCCTCACTCGACTTTATTATTTACAGCCTAATTTCATGCTTTTTAGTTTTTAATTTCAAAAGAATTTACATATTAAACATTCAGGGCTAACAGTGGCAACCCCATATATTATACATATTTTTTATTTAAAATCTACGTCAACAATAATGAAATGTGGCGTCAGATTGATTTTATTGTTACTAGGATGAAAGCCGTGCATGTGAATACTAAATACTTAATGGTCTCGACGTCTCGCACTAATAAACAGAGACTAAAATAAAAGTTTATAAGTTTAAGGACCAAAAATTTATTTAAGCCAAAAAAATAACATTTAGTTAAAAACTTCTTACTAACAAGATGTTTTCTTTTATGAAATATACTAACTAGATGTTGGAGAATTGTGGAAGAGAACTAGAGAAAGGTAGATCAATCCCTCAACTCTTGAGATATTTTGAGTTGAGTTAGGTCTCTCAAATTCTAATACTTGTTATTTTAGTTTTTGCTTTACTACTACCACATACATTTTTCGTTGTCCATTCATTGGTTCGTCTAGTTACCAGGTGAATTTGATGAAGCAGAATCTGATAGTTGGTTTGATTTATCTTTTCTTCAAAGAATCAATAGACGAATTCACACGGGTGATTGTGAGGTCTGACCCTTTGGATAACTTCTATATTCTATTCACATGCTAATGACATCAATTTAAAATGAAGAAATAAAAAGTTGACAAATTAAATGATGATATCGTTTTTATATAAAGTTTCAATTGACTAAGAATATCCACTGGTTCACACACTGAAAATTTTGATTCTTCTTGTTCTTTGACTACCACTGGTCTACCATTTTTTTATATTGTGTGTGTTCAAATGAATGGCTTTTAGTGTCCAACAACCAATACTACATGTTTTAATTCAGATTCAGCAACATTATAGGGGTTTTAAATGCAGAATTATTATGACCAAGCTTTTGTCATCTTCTTGTGTCCACATATGTTCTTTCAATTGAAAATGTGTCTTCATCAGCTAAGAAATTTCATGCAGCTTTTGTACCCAATTTTTTTGGTTTTTTTCCTATTTCTAGACTCATTTTGCTGTCAAATCCCAGATTACATTTATGCTGTGTATAGACAGACACCTGGCTCTAATTGTAGCTAAATATGATTAGGACCACGTCCACATGTAACTTTTGGTTTGACTGAAAATATAACAATCTTTCCTCCCATGATTCAAAGTAAATATTGACCTTCATTTTAAGTAGTAGCAGGATTGCTTTATGTAATGGTTGGTGTACCCCGGGTTTGATACCTTTAATAACCTATTAATCCTGCAATAAACCACCAGAAGTCCTCAGTAACCCAAAAAAACAAGGCGAGCCTTACAAGAGAGCTTGGCCTAGCAGGATAAGGCATCTTCACTCATACGGATTTCTGAGCATTTTCCTGGACTAATTCCCACAATTTAGAGAGAACAGTTGGCATAGTGTATTTGTGGAATGAAATGTTATAGCTTCATAGACTTAATTAAAAGTGCACACTTAAATAAATTAAGTATGTCATTCTTATTTCGGTTGACAAAGGATCTGCACTTCTTTTAAAGTCTAATTGTGAAATCAATTGTTTAGCAGGCCATCAAAATTTATTTCTACCAAAACTTGAGTCATTGAACACCATTTTTCTTAAGTAAAATGCAATATTTTACAGAAATAGATGGTGATGATCTTTATGTAAAAGAAAGAAGTAATCTACATGGGTGTATGCCACATATAAAATAGTGTGTAGCAAGCAAAGAATAGCTATTTTGACTTTTTTTATTTTTTATTTTGAATTTAAGGATACCAGGCAACTAGTTTAAAGAGGTAAAAGTGAAAGATCCTTTAATCTATTTCCCAAACATTTTTAAATTTCAGGGGGGCAAATTAGAGACATAATGGAAAAGTATGAAATTAGGTGGTGTGGAAGATGGACCGGTTGAAATTGACATATGGGAACTCACTCACACTGATATGCTTGTTTAAGAGAATCTAGATATACTTTAATACAGTTATTACTTATTAGTTTGTTGATTGGCCACCTGGTTATTTGTATAAAATTGTCATTGTGGATACATGCACAATCGCCCCTTGTCATCAGAACTAAAAACCAGAGCCTTAGAGAGTTTCTGGAGGCAGAACAGAAATCACTAAATCATGCATAAAATGTACAACACATCAGTTTGCAGTTCTATGTTTAGTCCAAATGCTTTGCAATCTATCATGTTAGTGACAAGGCAACAACAGTACTGGATAATGTTAACTTATAGCAACAGACATCAGTTATCTTCTGTTTCCCCTTGCTTTTAACTATATGATAATTGACTCTGGTATATAATTACAGGTCGTCATGCACATTGAAGAATCAAAGATTGAGAATTGGTATGCATATATAATTCATACTTGTTTGATTCAATTTTTCATTTTTATGGTTTTATTTTCTTTATGCCCTTGGCCTTAGACTTATCATTTGTGATTGTCATGTGCAGGACACCGCACGAAGGTACCCCGAAATGTAAACATGGAGAAACTGCAACATGGCTATTTATTTCCTGAGGTGCTTTTCAATAATATTTCCACTTCTTGATTGTTTGTCTGAATCTTGTTTATCTCATGGAAATGCTGTTTTCAATTTTTATTTTTATTTACCATCTCAATTGAACAGATTGTGCACTAAGTTTCTTTTTACCATTAGTACATTGCTACAATGAAAAAACAAATTCTGGGGACCATTTGTACAGATTTTTCACTCCCTTGGTCCTTGTATATTCATTTTGTCATATGACATGCCTTACAATTTTAAGTTATATGTGCTAAAAGCAAATTACTATCCTGATTGCTTCAGATTCAAAGACACCAGCTTATGCACTTAGAGAAGTATCCACACGCAAATGTGATAGATCTTGGAATTGGTGATACTACAGAACCCTTATCAACTATTGTAACATCAAGCATGGTGGATGTAAGTTACAAAGGTTCTTTCTGTTTGGTCATCACATTTTTTTCCCTATATGTTGGTCCCTATATTCACTTATGTGGATTTTGGTTCCTGCTGCTAAAGTATGGTCCTTATATTTTCCTTGCATTTGGGTTGCTAAGGAACCCTTAGTTATTTGTGATTTCTAGAACTAAAAATAAAGCTAAGTGAATGCTTTTAATTTTGGTTTATTGACAGATTTAGGTCCATCTTTTTCCTCTATTAACTTGAGGAAGGAGAAGAGGTAACTTGTTTGAGAAATTAATATATTTTTGCAGTTTGTGCATGGCCTTTCAACAGAAAAAGGTTATAAAGGATATGGACCTGAGCAAGGTGAAAAGGTAACTTGTTTGTGAAATTAATATATTCTACTCTTTAAGATCCCAGAAATAAAATGTCATATCAAATGTATAAACTTCTTTTTCTTGTTATGCATGATGTTGGCCCCAATATGATGCGATAGTAAAGTGCTTCTGTATTGAAGTATATGCTAGTATCAACCTTGAGTCTGCAATATCTTTATCTACTTACTTCAACTTCCACTTATGGCATAGGAGATCAATGTACCATATGCCATTCAATTAAAATGTATATATTCTGGCAAAATGAAATTGCAGGCCTTGAGGAAAGAAATTGCTGACACAATCTACAAAGATCTAGGGATAAAACCATCTGAGGTTTTTGTTTCAGATGGTGCACAGTGTGATATTTCTCGTCTTCAGGTATTCCATAAAATCATAATCACAGTTGTTTGTTGCACTCTACTTTATTCTTTTTCCCTTTTCAAATTCTTAGCAACTTTTTACCATTTCTGTACTAATACTATTTCTGTGGAGAGTTAGTTACTTGGTGTCTCATAACACCTGTGATAGTCTAATACCATTTCTATATTCTTCATATTTTGACGTTTTTCATATATCATCTTGGTACAGAACTAGGGATTGAGGGACCAATTTCAGTAAAATTCCTATTATTGTTACTTTCTTGTGATTTAGTTCAATTAGTCTCATTCTCATTGTAAAGTAAGTACCTTTGCTAAGTGCTTAAATTAATATGAAGTGCTGACTTTGATTTGTCTCAATACCTGCAGCTGCTTATGGGTCCCAATCTGAAGATATTTGTACCGGATCCATCCTTTCCGGTATTATAATTTCTACGAGATTCATCTATCTAATCAATGTGATCTGTTAGAAATATAATATAAAATCATTCATGTTTCTTCGCCCAACTGTTTTCATTTTGTTTTGTGTTTTAATAGTACAAAAAATAGTGATAACAGTGCCCTTAGCCTTCCATCTTTGCTTCTTCTATCTTTTCACTATAACGTGCGACTTGTTTCAATGTGATCTCCAAGTGAATGCATGCTTGCATCACATCATCAAACATATTGTTTTTGATGATCTTGAATTCTTCTGAGGCAGGCCTACATAGATTCAAGTGTCATAATTGGCCAGGCTGGCGAATTTGTATATGAAACTGGCAAGTATAAAAACATAGAATACATGACATGTGGACCTCAAACCAACTTCTTTCCTGATCTGCATACTGCTTCAAGGGCAGATATAATTTTCTTTTGTTCTCCAAACAATCCCACTGGTCATGCGGCAACAAGGAAGCAACTAGAGCAACTTGTGGATTTTGCCAAAGAGAATGGATCAATCATTATCTTTGACTCTGCATATTCTGCCTATATCACAGATGATAGTCCTAAATCAATCTTTGAAATTTCTGGAGCCAGAGAGGTATGTCTTGCTCGTTTATTTCGCTAAGTCCCATTTTGTTATTTTCATAAGCATCTTGTAAACCTTTTCTTTCAATCCAGATACAGGATTTGCCAATTGGCACATGAATTATTTAGTTTCACTTTTTCAGGATGTTTGGATGGAGTGGTAAGTAGTTTGGGATTTGTTTTTGAAAGTTGAAACAATGCAGTTGGATGGTTAAGGAGGGAGACCCAAGCCACTCCATACTACTATCCCTTTTTTCATAATCCCCAAATTTTGGAGAATGGAGCTTCTTTCTTTTTTAGTTGTCATTTACAAATTTCATTCCTAGTTCTCTAAACTCTTTTCACACCATTCTACACTTTGATTTTCCTTAGTTGCTCTAAACAAAAGTTTGACTGGTTTCCAAAATTTCCCTGCCTCCCTTGTGTTTTTTTTCCTGGTTAATCCTCGTATGTGGTCGATTAGTCTCACTACTTACAGGGCATTTTGTTTTGTTTCTTGCATGCACTAATTCCACAATGGCAAGCTTAACCTCTTCCATTCTTCATTATGCTTTAAGGTTGCAATTGAAGTCTCGTCCTTCTCAAAATTTGCTGGCTTCACAGGCGTACGCCTTGGTTGGACTGTGGTCCCTGAAGAACTCTCATATTCAAATGGTTTCCCTGTTGTGCATGATTTCAACCGCATAATGTGCACATGCTTCAATGGAGCATCCAACATAGCTCAGGCCGGTGGACTAGCATGCCTTTCTCCCGAGGGTCTCAAGGTAAAATTCAAATTCCCTAAGAATCCATTTAACTTGCCAAATTCCTGCTTTCAAGTCTCATCTCTAGTTTAGTTCCTAGACTAAACCCTATGAAAATTTTCTGGCATTGGTGTGATACTTGCTAAATATTATTTTGGAAAATCTCAGGCCGTGCAGTCACATGTTGACAACTACATGGACAATGCAAGAATTTTGGTCGATGCTTTAACTTCTGTTGGTCTGAAAGTTTATGGTGGTAAAAATGCACCTTATGCTTGGGTCCATTTTCCAGGCTCAAATTCTTGGGATGTCTTCGCTGAAATTCTTGAGAAGACACACATGATTACTGTTCCGGGCAGTGGTTTCGGTCCAGGTGGTGAAGAGTATATAAGAATTAGTGCTTTCGGCCAGAGGGATTCCATCATTGAAGCCTCAGAGAGATTCCAATGCCTTGTCTAATAGGGGAAAACTAATGCTCTACTTCTTTCGTTTCCTGATCTATGCATAAAATAAAACAAAATGGCAAATCTCAGTTTTAACTACTTCTACTTGTAAGAGAATGCCTATGAATAATATATTTATTTATTGAACAATAACTATCTGTGGAGGAGGTTCCGGATATTGCTCTTCATATTGTGGCTCAGGACATTTTGGCTTTTATGCTTCCTGTGGCTTGATTTAATAAAATCCCATTTCAAAAACAAAGAACTATCTGTAAATCAAACTTTTACATTGATGATATTAGTCCCGTTCGAGGCCTTAAGTGAAAGTCATAGGACAAATGGTTTAACAAATGAGAATATTAACCGTGCTAATGTTATTTGAGGTCTTAAAGAGTGTTGAGCAGGTTTGTTTCTGCCACCATTGTTACCTCTCTTCAAAGAAATCACCAATAACCAAGAAACTATAAGTATACATAGGTAGCGTTTGGTAGACAGGTGGGAAGGGAACGGAACAGGACACATGGGTTCCGTTCTGTGTTTGTCGTGTTTTTAAGATGGAACGGAACGGGACAAAAGGCTCCAGGATGGAAAAGGGTGGAACGGAAGGGAACGGAACGGAACACTCTCTTAAAACTTTTGCAAGTTCAAAAATACCCCTAATTTATATTTGAAATTTTATGTATCTAAACAGTTTAAAATCACTATAAAACTGAAAGCACTTATTATATTTGTAGAACAAAGTTAAATAAAAATCAACTTTTTCAAAAAAATCACTTAAAATAAAATCAATTATTTTTTTCAAAACTAAAATCACTTTTTGTAAGCAATGATAAACGAGTCAATTAGAGTGCGTTTGATTCAACTTATTTTAGAAAAATCACTTTTTAATCAAAAAATCACTTTTAAAATCAAAAAATCACTTTTTTAATCAAAAAAATCACTTTTAAAATAAAAAAAAAAACTTTTTTAATCAAATATCACTTTTTGTGTTTGTTTCAGTTGAAGCTGAAAACAGATTATTTGAAACAGTTACTTTAGCTTATCATGAAAACCTATGATGATAGATGAGAGGAGATAAAAAAGTGATTTTAATTAGAGTAATCAAACACGAATCAACTTAATTAAGATAAAATCAATTATTTTTTCAAAAGTAAAATCAGTTTTTGTATGCAATGATAAACGAGCCAATTAGAATGCGTTTAACTCAACTTATTTTGGAAAAATCACTTTTTGTGTGTGTTTCAGCTGATGCTGAAAACAAATTATTTGAAACAGTTACTTTAGCATATAATGAAAATCTATGATGATAGATGAGGGGAGATAAAAAAAAAGTGATTTTAAGTAGAGTAGTCGAACACGAATCAACTTATGCTTTTCTCAAAATCTCTTAAAAAAATTATAATTAAAAATCAATATTTTTAATCTAAATAAACGCACTTAAAATAGCTTAAATAGATAATTAGGTTTATGTTTTTTTCAATAGCATACTGAAACAACTTAAACAATATATAAGTGATTATTTTAAAGAAATAAGTGATTATTTCATGAAGTAAGCAATAACAAACTATTTTTATGCAAAATGTTCAATTGAGTTCAATTTGCTTTCCTCAATTAAATATTAAACATGTAGGGTTATATATGTAATTAAAATCATGGTTCTGTTCTATTGACTTGGAGTTACCAAACACAACACATAAAACATTATTGTCCTGTTCCATCCTGTTCTGTCCCGTTCCGTTATGTTCTGTCCTGTTCCGTCACCAAACGCTACCATATGGTATTTAAGGGCATCCAACGTATGAGACACCGAATCAGTAATTATAACGTATGACAGAATACATTGAATATGCATTCATTGAAGATAGTATCAGTTACATTTGTACAAGAGCAAATGCAATTGTGTGAGGATATACTCAATGTAATAGATATTATCTTCTATGTTCTGAGCTTCTTTGTACAATTCTAATTTGTCTGTGTATGAAGTAACGTGAAATTACATCTATTGGATAGATCATGTAGTGGAGAATGGACCACTTATCCACTTACATTGTGAATAAACCAACAAACACATAACGGTCAATCAAGTAATCAAACTTTAAGGGGTTGGCAGCTAACTAGCTCAACAGATCTAACACACCTCGAAGCAAAAACCCTCCAGATGTTATTCTCTAACTGGGAGGAAGCTAAATCATTTTGCATGTCAGACTGCAACACTGTGATGTTGTGATTGGCATCTTTAGTTATCACATGAAGTTTTCCAAGTAAACTAGCTAAAAGATAAGGGGATTTTGAATCAGTGAAATCATGAATAGGAACATCTCCTGCAACAACTTTCCAAGTATCACCTTCATCATCATATACCTTGATCTTTGCAGTGTCAAGAGAACTTGAAGGATCTAGTGCATATAGATCATTATTGACAGTAACACTCAATTTTGTTCCAGCTTGCCTTGCAGGCCAGCCTAAACCCATTCCAACTGGCATTTCAAGCCATGAATTCACATCTGGATCATAAACTTCTCCCCCAACATCAACAAAAAAAGGCCAAAAAATCAAACTCTGAGGAACAAATAGCCTTCCCCTGTATGAAGTCATTCCTGTGGCTATAGGCTTGAGTAAGTCAGCAAGAAAACCAGGTTGTAGCACCTGAGCATTTGCAAAAGGCATGCTTGGTAATTGGGACCATGTGCCTGTGTGTGGATCATACACTTCTGCAGATTGAAGGGGATTCAGTCCACCACGAGGTCCACGACCCCTAGTTACTCCCCCAACGACGTAAAGCTTCTCATTTAAGATCCCTGTCTTGCAGTATGCTCTGCCAACTGACATTGGACATGCCTCAGTCCACGAGTTTTTAACAGGATCATACCGCCAAACAGATTTCATAGCTGAAGCTTTAGAGAATCCTCCTAAAGCAAAGATGCAACCATCAACAGCCCCAATGGAGCAACCGCCAAATGACATCCGATCCAAGGCATCTCTTCTCCTAAGCCAGCTTATCATGGCATCAGCAATTCTGATACTTGAACCCAACATGTTCCAAATACGAAGAGGAAACGCAGCCAAATCCTTTTTTGTTTCATCTTCAAAACTAACATTTGGCATTAATGGTAACCTCTGCCATCTTCTGGAACGAGGGTCCAAAGCATACCATAAAAGCTTATCATCGCCGACCTTAGTTAGTACATAGAGCCACTCCTCCATAGTTCCAAGTTCTTTCCTCACAGAAAACAGTTCAGAACTCATAACGGCCGCCTTCCAAGGACGAGAAACTGACTTGAGATTCAAGTAACAAATGCGAGGAACTCTAGCTAGAATCTGAAGTGATAGCTCATCCGGGAGGGAAGGAATAAGTCTTGAGCTATCCTCCGAGAAGGAGGCTGTCACCAACCTCTGCCTCTTGCAAGAATCCCCTTGCAAAACCTCATACGGATCACCCCGTCTAATCTTGGAACTATTGGAATTGAGTATATTCCCCATTGAATCCACTTGAAATTATCTCACTAAGAAAATCAAGCTTCCGAGCCGAATCTGTTCGAGAAAACCATTATTCTAAACCATTTCTCACAAACACAACTAAATTGCAATAGCAGATTTATCTCATTAGAATAAGACATGTAAATGGGCAGTTTTGAACATCTGATAAAATTAGGGTTTTGAAGTCAATTCAAATTAGCAGATTTATTTGATAGAGAATGCAAGACACTAAGAACAAATTGTCATGAACATTAACAGGCATTAGCTAAATATGAACAGAGTTGTAAGGAATCATCAACATATCACATGATCTATCTCTTTACATCAAATTGAATTATATATATATATATATATATACATATATCTATATATTTCAGATGACAATCAAGCAAATTGAATTAAAAATAATAATCTGAGATGAATTCAACAGCAGAAATAAGAATTGTAACAGAAGAAAGTAATGGCTTTCTTTTCAATAGAAAGGAAAGAAAACTCACAGAATTGTTATGGATTCCGATAGAGAAAGCAAATTGAAACCACTGTGTCTGTGTCTGTGTGAAACCACCTAAGCTTGCTTGCTTCACCGCATTCTGTACGCATTCATATTCATACAAATCTATTTTCAAAAAAAAATATTCATACAAATCTTATTCTAGCTTTTATTATAATATTAACCATATTGTGTCCATTACACAAGACAAGAGGTTTTTTTAATCGAAATAAATAAATAATCACATCTTAAAAAATCTATATTTTTATCAATTTAATTAGAAAATTAACACATACTACAAAGTCAAAAGATTCATCAAATTTTTTTTTGACATGGTAAGAATTTCATCAAAGGATTATGTTTTAATCAAATATCTAGTCCTTCCGTTTTTATTTATCTGCTTAAAGAATTTTATTTATTTATTCATTATAAAAATTAAAAATCACATTAATTTTATTTTCAATTATACCCTTTCTTCAACAAAGAAAAGAACCTCAATGAGATAAACGTGTTATAGACATTCAGTTTTCCTGCTTAGGGTGGGCTAATGGTGTTTGAAAAATTGATGTGAAAAATATGTTTGTATTTATATATTTAGCATGGCATTTACCCCTTTGAAGAGCTTGCTTACCAGTTAACATTAGAAAATGGGAGAGACATGAATAAATTTGATCAATTAAAGGTTAAACAAGGAAAGCTATAATACCATTTTTAAAGTTTTTGAGAACCTGAATTTAATTTTAGCTCTCTACTTTAAATGAAATGGTGGAAGTTGAACTCATCAGTTACTGGGTTCTGTAGAACTTATAGAAGGTTTGACTTACAGGTGGTCCTTGAATGCAATTCTTTACTGTTGAAAGCAGGATGTAACAGAGGAAGGAATTAAATCACTGATAACTTCACATGCCCTCCCTGTGTCAAAATAATGTATTTGTACAACACATCATTTGTTATTTGCTAAGGTTTCAATGGGTCAGGCCTCATATTCTGGTCATTAGATAACATTTATTTTCATAGGTACTGCTCATAATTAATGCATAATCATGGTAAACTTTCTTCAATGGATCTATAGAATGAGTGAGGATGGGTTTCTGTTTGATAAATGGAATGGAACTCTAATAGAGTATAAATCTATTGAAGAACATAGCTACACTTTTTTACTGCATAATCATAGTTTAGAGTTGATTTATCCATTTGACCTTCTATAGTTTGTTGCTAATGCTATGATTAATAATCTAGCTACCTTCAACTCTTTATGCTTATATTGTTAGTGGAATGCTTGTCATTTTTTTTGGGAAGATGTGATTATATCAAGGCTTAAAGACATTAAAACCCACCACTAAAGTGTGTGTCGATTGAAAATGTATGTGTTGACGTATAATTAATAAATTACTCATCATGATTTTTTGCTCAACTCATTTGATAATTCCACTCAGCTCATTTGATAATTCCACATGCATCCAACCTAGATATTTTTTGTGATAGAGTTCTCTAGAAAAAGTTGTGCACCATATTATCAAGTGGATACAAACATATCCTCAAAACAGGAAGATGAAGCCTTTCTGGTTCTAACCTCCCTCATACCCCACCCTCATCCCAAATACCCCAACAAGAAAAAACTAAAAAAATGCAAAATGTTCAGCAAAATTCAAATAAAACAAGAACAACCCACGTTCATTCTGTTCTACTAATCTGATTTTCTCTGCTAGCATGTCATTATTTTTTACCTATAGCCAAAAAGGGGCTAGCTATTGTCAATTTCTTAGCATTAACTGCTGAAAATGACAAGATTTTTGTTATGATCATAGATATATGCATAATAGATAAAATGACAAAAAGATTCCTTTTTGTCAGAGAACCCATTGTTAGCTAAATCATAATGACACCGTCTCTCTTCATTCTCTAGTTACTTTCTCCTATTTCTCTCAATTAGAAAACTAGTATTGGCACTTGAACATTACACATTCACAACATCCACACACTTTTTGATATCCCCCAAGAAAAATTCACTGTGAATGATGATGAGCCAGAAAAGCAGTCACAAAAAGTTGAGGAATGGTTTCATGTGTCACTCTCGAGCTTCAACTGCAGTGTGCATGAGTACCCGAGATCCTCGGTCTATTGTTGTTGTGCCTAAGAGACATGACAGAACAATTTTTGTTGATGATGATCATACCAGGTTGATCAACTATGCCAACAAATACTCCAAACTTGTTCAATCTCGCAGCAGGTCCACTTCATCTGACAGAGAATCTGTCTCTAGAGTACCAAAGATTAAGCAGAGGAACCTAGATCAAGTTGAAGAAGAGAATGAACCACCAAAGGAACTTCAGAAAACACCAACAGACAATGTCTTCCAGGTTAGATTTGCTTACACTTTTTCCTTTACTAGGTGAGATGCAAATGACATTGTAGCATGATCATTGATATATCACATCATATGTAACTGGACATTGTAACATGAATGCTTTCACCATTTACATGTAGGTAGTTGTGATGCGAGTTGCTATTCATTGTCAAGGGTGTGCTGGTAAAGTGAAAAGGCATCTGTCTAAGATGGAAGGTAATTAACCATGATTCCATGAATGCTACATTACATAGTATTCATCTAAAAAAACAAAAGAACTTAAAGAAATAATTTGTCTGACATATAGTCATATACATTATACATTTTCATAATCTGATCATAACATTAAGCACCGTAAAGCAAAATTCTCAGGTTCGAGCGATGCAACTGAGTTAAAAACTTGTAGCAATTGCTTTGCTACTTGAGTACTAGTGGAGTATATTTCTGATCTAGACAAAAAAAAAAAAACTTGAAATAGCATTTATATATAGGAATAATTCTCTAATGGTGTTGATATAGTGTGAATAGCTTGTTTGCATCAACTTCTCTTTACTCAAAATCAATTCCGGCACCCAAAATTTACTCACATTAGGTTCTCTCTATAATTAATTTTGACTTCATAATCAATTGTAAAAAGATTTCCAAACATGTAAAAAAAGATAGTGCAAATTTTCACATATTTTTTTCCAATTAACTATAACTGTTCTACATTGAATCAAACTTTTGGTTTTGGGATTAAGGCTAATGATAGTTTGTAGTGGTAACTAACATGTTATTAAATGAATGATCACAGGAGTGACATCATTCAATATAGATGTAGAGTCGAAGAGGGTGACAGTAATGGGTCACATTTCTCCAGTTGTAGTCCTTGAGAGCATTTCAAAGGTGAAAAGGGCAGAGTTCTGGAATGGTTGAAGACTTAAAGCAATCAAGATCAAGAGTACCTTAAATTAAATGTGTAGCAGTGGAGATGCAGAGAGCCAGAGTCAAATTTTCAGAAACTTGTCTTTGTCTTCGGATCTGAGAATTACCTTCTATATATGATGGTGGACCTGGTGGTCCTCGTAGGTAGAATCAAATTATAGAATGAGACAAGTAGACTTAGAATTACTACAATTTGAATTCATAATATAGCACTTAGTTTCAATATAGCAGATGATTAGTAGACTTCATTGTTATCTCCATTCCATGCTTATTATGTTTTCAGAGTGGTTTTCATGTTCAAAACAAACATTTCTAGTCTGACTCAATGAATTAAGTTTTAAGTGAAATTAATTCATTCAGCCGTTCATCTCTAATACTATTCTATGCAGATAAATCTATTTCAATTTTTTGCATTACCATTGGTAGTATAAAATCAAACTTGAAAAGCAAATGAATAGATAGAAAAAATTTGTAATAAAAATTGGAAACTCACATGAATAATTTGTTACTTCATCAAATGACAATGCAAGTTCGAATCCTGTATACATAGGAAATTACTTGCTCTCACAAAGAGGTGGAGACACCCGATGAAATACAAAAAGAAAATGACAATGCAGGGGTTGCTTGTATGATAATGGTTAAAATGCTAACGAAACTCATACAACTGAAAATCTCATAGCAGTGTAATTATATATCAATCGAGTGCAACATGAATAAACTTTCATTTAAATCTATAAAAACTAAAAAGAATTTCATTCATTTTTTTATATTATAGTAAGTGCGAGTATCCATTTGTAGCGGTCGCAACCAATAAAAATGTGTGGACGGATAAAAAATTTATATACCAATTACAAATACCATGGAGAAGTCCAAGATCAGGCCGGTGGCATCAGCAAGAGATAGATATATTCCTATTGACAGAATCGCCTATTTGCCTTTTTTGCGCTCTATGATGTCAGATCCAACATTTAAAATGCTATGATTGGCATCTGCATATTAAAAACATAGAATCATGCATGAGACAAATAATAAATTAAAGGATGAGTGAGACATTATAGAAAAAATCGACCCTATATTTCCAAAAAGTCTCTATTTATTGATATCTAAAGAATCATAATCTGATGAACTTTGCTCAATTAGCACCTTGGTTCATTTGGAACCAGTCAATTTTTCGTGGTGTCATAAACCAATAGATATACTCTATTGATTGACTATGATTTTACTTTTGTTGTCTTTAAACTGAAAAAAAAAAAAAATCAGTTAAATAAATTTCTAATTTTGTTGTTACACAAGGCTTTGAAGTCATGAGTAAGTATACATGTATAATCTATACCCTGGCCTATATATACCCTTATCTGCAATCTTCAATTTTGCTCTGCCATTTTGTATCAATGTTCAGGCCATTGGGATGGGGGAGGAAAATGAAGCTCCATACGTGACAGTAAGTTTGCAATTTAATTACTTCTACTTTTTTTCATTCTTATAATTCCTTATTGTGTATACTTTGATCAAATAGGATTTCGCCATGTGGAAAGAATTTGATTTATTGACACACCCCAACCCCACCACACTCACAAAATTTTGGAGAATATTTAGGTATTACTAATAATTAACTTATTTTGGAGAAGAAAATACTCTGTTCTTTTCAAGGATGAATGATTTTATCATCTATCTTTATTGTTTGGTCGTTTCATCAAATCACTAGTGCACATAAACTTCTACTCCTCTTCCATGGCGCTGCGCGTGGTTCTTCTCTGCTGACTGGATTTTGAAAGGCTCTGCCTTCAAGATTTTAAATGTGAACTTTGGTTATCAAACTCGAGTTTTAACTCGTAAACTCGACCGATTTTATGAGCCCGGTCATGGAATCGTGTCAAAAGGGTGCTGAACTTGCTTTAGAGTGAACTTGGTTAAACTCGCCCGAGTTCACCGACTTCAGTGTTTATGTTGGTTTTCCTCATTTTTATGTAAAATGTCGTCGTTTTAGGGAGTCAGTCTTAGGTTTTTGTGAAGTTCAACCCTCCTCCCTCTATAAACGCAGAAACACACAGAGAAAAGAGTGAGTTTTAGGGTTTTTGTTCTTCTATCTGTGCGTTGCCCAACTTCTTCTCTTCATCTTCCCCTCCGACATGTTGTGCCTCCTTTGTGCCCAGGAAGCTCTTCTCTCTGTCATCTCCTCATTCGACAACTTCTTCTCTTCATCATTCTCTGTGACAGCGTCTCATTTGCTCTTCAACATCCTCATCACTTACTTCTAAATCCTCGGCTCATGTTCACTGTATTAATTTGTCTCTTTGCTAAGCCTAATTGTTGTCTACTTGTTTGAAATTTGTTATTTGAAATTTTGAAATTTGATTCTGAAATATGTATGAGGACATGCAACAATGTCTCAATGTTTTACATTACTTATGAACCTTAGATTTGGATATTTGAATATTTTATGTATGGTTTGAACTTGTTCTTATCATTATTATTGGATGATTTTGTTAATTTTTAATGTAATTAGTCAGTGTTTATTATTATTATGATGATGTTTTTAATATAATTTCTTACATGATGTAAGCTTTTACGAGTTTAGAATGAGTTTACCCACCTCCACGAGTTTACCTAAGCTTTTAAGTTTGACTACCTTTTTTTTTTGCTACA
Source organism: Lotus japonicus (assembly GCF_012489685.1). Lineage (NCBI taxonomy): Eukaryota > Viridiplantae > Streptophyta > Magnoliopsida > Fabales > Fabaceae > Lotus > Lotus japonicus. Next base: position 66,636,854 of record NC_080046.1, on the reverse strand, counting down.
TCGGAAAATTTAAGTTTGACTACCTTGATGTGAACTATAAACTCAAACGCGAAAAATATATAAATAACTATTATTTTACAACATTTCATTCTCACCTTAATCATACTTTTGTCGATAAATCTCATATTAATTATTATGTAATGTTATACTCCCTTCGTTCCTATTTATCTGTCCAGGAAGAGAAGATTCACACAAATTAAGGAAAACAATTAATTGTGTTGATTTTCATGAAAGTATTATTTGTTTTCCTATATAACCCTTTAGAATGTATTTTATCTTTCTTCATTTATTGTTTCTGTAAGGACATTTCTTGGAAAAACATCAATTAATGCTCTCTTAAAACTCTAAGTGGACAGATATATAGGAACACAATTTTTTATCCAAAGTAGACAGTTAATAAGGAACGGAGGGAGTATGAACTAAGACTTAACACTGCAGATGGCGTCATATCATACCAAAAATAGCGTTTTCTTTGTTTGGTCAAACCAATAATAGCGTAAAGGAATAAGCCAATAATAGCTGCAAGGATTATTTTAAGTATCTCATGAAAATCGTGGGTCACTCTGGCCCGACTCATCTTATATGCAAGTCCATATATTTTTGGCCCAGTTTGAGGTGGGTTGGCCTAATATTTCTTTCATAAAATTTAGACAAAAAAAAATATAATTGGATTGACTTCTCTAAAAGTATGAACAAAATGAATCTTCCGAACTACTCTCTTTAGCTCATATGTAGAATAGATTTTGAATTTTCAAACATATCTCTCAAACACTTAGAGTAGAGTGAGTAATGATTCATTTACATTTCACTTTCTCTCCCTTATATTTTTCACATATTTTTTTTTCCATATCTTTCTACACGTTTTGTCACATCATATATCATATATATTTTTTTTCTCTTTTATCTTCTTATTCCTTTAAGTGGAGGTGAACAAAACATTATACAAAACATTTATGCAAAAATGATTTCATCTAAACACACCTTAAGTGGTCTCACTTATCAAATCTAGTCTAGGGTATGCATTTGTTTACAATTTGAGCACTTCTATATAGACCGAAACCGAAACACGTGAAGGTGTGATATAATGTAACAGAGCCAGTAACTATTCACAAGGATTGTATGTAATAAAAATATATATATATATGGACTTCGTATCTACATTCGTTTCGTACTACCAAGTATTTTCCTTCCAATTTTGGTTGCAAATTTTGAAAAGTCGATTTTAAGAGAATTAAAGTTAAAAAATTGATTTATAATCGGAAATGTTATTTAAAAATGATTTTAGAAAAAAATAATTTATTACAAACAAATAGTTGGTTAGAGTCGTACTAGTCATCGAATGATAGCTCTAGTGGTAAGAGCTAGGGGTGTTCATAACCGAACCAATCCAAATAAAACCGACAAACCGATCCAAAAAAACCAATATCCAATCAAACCGAAAACCGAACGGACTGGAAATTGAAAAAACCGAAATTATTTATTGGATCGGATCGGATTTCGGATTTGATTTCCAAAACCGAACCAATCCAATCCAAACCGAACATTCACAAATATGTTTACTTTTAGTTATACATATATCATTCCATTTACACTTACATAGTACATATTTATTGGTTATATATTGATTATATCACACATGCTTATTTATAAAATTACATTTTAATAAAAAAAGTTCAAGTAATTATTTGAACTATATACATGTATCAAAGTAAACAATTATAATCATAATTTAAAAATATGTTACTATGTTATAATTTATGAATGTTATATTAATGTTATAAATTATGTATCGTTGTATTTATCATATATTATATATTTTTAAAATTTATACAACACAATTTCAAAGTATAAAAATGTGAAACAAAAACCGAATAATCCAATCTAATTCAAGCCGCTATAGATTGGATTGGATTGGTTCGGATTTGAATTTAGTCAAAAATCCATTGGATGACAAAATCATAAAACCGATGAGATCGGATCGGATGATTTTTCTCCTCAAAACCGATCCAATCCAATCCGCGAACACCCCTGAGCTAGTGGACATGAGTTGAGGCAGGGCCGTGTAAGCGGTTAAAAGAATTAAGCAACAGCTTAAGGCCCCCAAATTTACTAAGGTCCCAAAAAAATAAAATTAGTTACGAACCATTAATAAATTTTAAACAATTAAAGTATAAAAAAATCAGAATTATATATTTTCTAAATATTAGCCAACTAAAAAAGGATATCTATAGAAAGATAGATTGAATCAGTTAGTTATTTTATCTATTGAAAGTGAAATGTTAGAGTTGCTTAATTATAAAACTCTGATAAATGATTTTGCAGCTAAAAAACTAGAAGTTTAGTATAAAAATTAATATTTTATGTTAAGTTTTTTAAAAAAATTCTAAAAAAAGGACCCATTTGACCTTTTCGCTTAAGACCCCAAAATGTCTGTACACGACCCTGAGTTGAGGATGAGGAGGTTTAGTGATCAAGTCCGGAGAGTCTTGAATTTGAATTTAAAATGACAAAAAATAACATGTTTATATAAATTGTATTTACATTTTATTGATAAAATATACATATATATTTAATATTTTATTTTAAGGTAATTCTAGTTTTAGATTTTAAGTAACTTTTGAGATTTTGTCAGTTTTTTTTATTTCAAGATTAAATATTTATTATGATAAAATAATCATTTTAATAATTAAAATAAAATATTAAAAAATACTCAAAAATGTATACAATATAATGATTAAAAATGTTTTGGATTTTAGGTGACTAGCAAAAATACTCTTTTAAATTATTAGTTTTTCTTAATTAGAAGATGTTGCATGGTGGTTGATCTGTGATCACTTCATCCCTTAACCATATGATTCGGAGTTCCATCTTTTCCTATATGCATGAGTGAACCATACTTTATGATCAGTCGTTTATTATTTACTGCAATTACCTGCAATGAGAGAATTAGTTCTTTGGATCGGCAGATATTTGGTCTAAAAAATTTTGAGATTTTTTGCTGAAAAAAAATTGAAGTAGGACTTTTGCGTGAGGATTCTGGTTACGTCATTTGATGTTAAAGATCCATCAAATTGAATCGACGAAAACAAATATAAAACCACTTAAACACAATACAATAGAATTTTAAGTACAAGTGTCCGACCAATCTCTCATAGTCATGTGGTTTTATATGTAATTGGAGATTCCGGCCAATCTTTCATTTTCAATTATAGGACTTATCCCATAGCAAGTTGCAACCTCCATCCAAAGCAACGTCCAGGGTTGTGTCCACATTAAATTTCAATTTCATCTAATTAAACACTATTATATGAGTATAATCAATCAGCAAACAAACCCTTCTTGTTCAACTTCTATACCAATAGTCAACTCATTATGGCGTAAACTTAAATTCAAGCCTTTAATGAACTTGGACACAATACTGGCTCCCTTCATTCAACGCCTATACGTGTTAATGTTTGGATTTTATTAATTTGGACAAAAATGACACCCCCCCCCACCCCCCCTCTTGTAAACACTGTCATAAAAATGACTTCAATCATTTGTTATTTTTTATTTTAAAATATGAAAGGAACCTACTCATCGATCGAGTGAAGCATAACAAAGTTTCGAATTAAAATTTTATATTCAATTTGATGTAGGTTCAAATCCCATTAAATACTTGGAGATGGTCTCTACCTTACTCCAAAAAATTTGACTTATATATGCAGAGTACCTGTATTAATTCTAAGAAAAAAAATGTTGCAATATTTGGAAAAATATAGTTTTCGAAAAAAATTATCATGTGTCTTTGGAAGGCCAACATACAACATCCGGGGAGAAGGAAACAAAAAAAAAAACTATCCAAACCACTGTGTTTGTGAGTAAATAAATTGATAATTTTGGTCAATGGCAATAATTAAGCTTATCCAGGTGTTATTAGGCTACAAAATGTTTAGTTGATAGGAAAAATGGATTTTAAGAGTTTTATACTATAATCATTATCCATTGTCATTTGACCATTCTTGCCTTATACCACTTGAAATTATAAAAGTTACAAAGTTGCTTGTATTTGCCAGATGTATTTGATTTGTACAAAAAAAATGCGAAGATGAACAATATAAAATTATTTGTTAATACTTCCATGTTTAATTTTAAAAATGATCATATATAGAAAAAAAAATGAAAGATAAAACAATGTATTAAAAATTGTTATTCAATAAATCATGGTACAATGTACTTATGATTTCCCTTTCCATTCTTGATGGTTATTTTCTCCAAGTCCCTTCTTTCTTTTAATCCTTCTTCTCCTCCCTCAATGTTAGCATTGTTCATCGACCACAAAATAGTAAAGATATCAAAAAAGTTGTGCTATACCATGACTCAATTACTAGCTTATACAAGTTGTGCTATAACATTCTCAATTTTTTATTTTTAACAATTTTATTTATTCTTTCACTTACTTTTCTTTTTTTTACAAAAATATTTATTTAAATAATGAAAGTGACATTTTAAAATTTTCATATATTTTTCTAAAAAATGAAATAACATGACAATTTTATAATTATGAATAAAAAATATTTTCTCAAAACAAGTTGATGCTTAAATATCATGGTTGACTTGGATTAATAAATAGAACTATGTATTGTCACAACTTACATCTCACTTCGATCAAGAGTGGACATTTCGAACAATTTCTGGCTCTCTCTATATATAACATGCCTTTGCTTCCTTACAAAACCAAGTTCACTGAATATCTGCTTGGGTAATACATTAGGTACTTCACTTTCCTTTGGTTTCAATCACATGATTTCCATTAATAATCTAACATAAACTTCACATGACAAAATGTGACAATGGATGCAGCTTTATTAAGCAACTGACTCTGAAACAGATTTTCCCACTAACAAAAACTACTTTGAATGTGTTCTTTTCATTGCAGTTGTGTAAATGAGTCAGGTTTTCACAGACGAGGTTGTGGCAAGAGCCATGGAGGACACAGGAAGCGCGCCTTCTTCACGCAGACATCATGGTTTGCCACACATTCATAAGGTGGGAACTGCTCCTAAGCAGACACTTTACCAAGAGATCAAACATTCTGTTAAGGAGACCTTCTTCTTTGACGACCCCTTAAGCCAATTTAAGGGCCAAAGCAGGAAAAGAAAGCTTGTTTTGGGCATGCAATCTGTCTTCCCCATTGTTGAATGGGGAAGAGATTACAATCTTCAAAAGTTCAAGGGTGATTTCATCGCTGGACTCACCATTGCAAGTCTATGTATTCCTCAGGTGAGTAGTAACGTTTGAATGGTGTTGTTATTTATATATAGGAACCTATGACCTAGTCTAAATAAGGCACAAACGTAGGATAAATTAATAACTAATCCAGCACTAGGCTTTCAAGAAGGTCCGTTAGACGCAGAAAAAAAAGTCTAGGACAAGTAATAAGCTAGACTTAGGTTGTAAAATACTTAAGCAAACTAGACCTATTTACACAAAAGCTAACTCGACCTAACTTATTCTCACCCCTATTTGTATATTTTTCCCATGAATATTGGTATGAGTTTTTGGATGATGTATAACAGGACATTGCATACGCAAAGCTTGCAAATTTGAACCCTGAGCATGCACTGTGTGAGTATCTTGGTTCATTTTAAGCAACTTTTGACATGTTGGTTCATCACATAGATGTCCCTCTCTTCAGTTTCATGACTTGTTTTTCTTTCTGTGTGTGCAGACACAAGCTTTGTGGCTCCTCTTGTCTATGCATTCATGGGAACCTCCAGAGATATTGCCATAGGACCTGTAGCCGTGGTGTCCCTCTTGCTTGGGACTATGCTTACCGATGAGATTGCCGACTCTAAAAACCCTGACTACCTACGTCTTGCATATACTGCCACCTTCTTCGCAGGAATCACTCAATTGGCACTAGGATTTTTCAGGTATAGTGTCGAGAAGTCTCACATTAGCTAGAGATATAGCTAAAATAGTTCAAAGTTTTCGATATATGATTCTTGTGTTGCAATCTATGCATGACTTTGCAGGCTTGGTTTCTTGATTGACTTCCTATCTCATGCTGCCATTGTGGGATTCATGGGTGGAGCTGCCATCACTATTGCACTGCAACAGCTTAAAGGTCTACTAGGCTTAAAAACTTTCACAAAGAAAACTGATATTGTTTCTGTTATGCGCTCGGTTTGGAAACCAGTGGAACATGGGGTAAAGCTTCATCTTTATTTGATATTCTCCTTCAGTGTTGTAGATAAAACCTCACAAACCTTTTCTTTTTCCTTTGCTGACAGTGGAATTGGGAGACTATAGTCATTGGAATGTCATTCTTGGTCTTCATTCTTATAACAAATTATATTGTAAGAATGCAACAATTTTTCTTCTTCTCTTCCTCTCCATTAGAACTTTCATAACTGTTCTGTTGTGATGAACAGGCCAAAAAGAATAAGAAACTCTTTTGGGTGGCCGCAATCGCTCCTATGATCTCTGTTGTAGTGTCTACCTTTTGTGTGTACATTACCAGGGCTGACAAGAAAGGAGTGGCGATTGTAAGTAGCCAAAATTGCTTGACTAGTTAAACAAAATTAAACACTGTAAGTGTAAACTCAATGTATGCTATTTCAGGTGAAACATATAAAAGAAGGTGTGAATCCTGCATCTGCTAGTGAAATATTTTTCAGTGGAGAATATTTTGGTGCTGGTGTTAAGATTGGTGTGGTATCTGGTATGGTAGCACTCACGGTAAGCAAATTTCTCCTCATGACTTGTTTCATTTCTGAGACTCTGCTAGACACTTAATTGAGTCAAATTCTTTGAACATTAGGAAGCTGTAGCGATTGCGAGAACATTTGCTGCCATGAAAGACTATTCAATCGATGGTAATAAAGAAATGGTGGCAATGGGAACAATGAACATTGTTGGTTCCTTGACATCTTCTTATGTGGCTACAGGTACCCAAGAGGACACACTCACTCAATCCTGTTTGAATTGAACCTATCATCACTTTGATCTTAATAAGTGTTTTTGATCTCTATGCAGGGTCTTTTTCGCGCTCAGCAGTGAACTACATGGCTGGTTGTAAAACTGCTGTATCAAACATTGTTATGTCCATGGTCTTATTACTAACTCTGCTAGTTATCACACCTCTATTTAAGTACACTCCAAATGCTGTCCTCGCTTCAATTATCATAGCAGCTGTGATGAACCTGGTTGACGTTCAAGCAGCTATTCTTCTGTGGAAGATTGACAAATTCGACTTTGTGGCTTGCATGGGAGCCTTCTTTGGTGTGATCTTCAAAAGTGTTGAGATTGGCCTTCTTATCGCGGTAATGAAAACATTAAGAGAAATTCAAAAGAAAATATTACATCTCCAATTCACCTTATCCACAATATTTAGTACTTACTTGACCTCTTTTATGCAGGTGGCAATATCTTTTGCCAAAATCCTTTTACAAGTGACAAGGCCAAGGACTGCAATACTTGGGAAGCTTTCAGGGACTAAAGTTTACAGGAATATCCTTCAATATCCCAAAGCAACCCAGATTCCTGGCATGTTGATTATCAGGGTTGACTCTGCAATCTACTTCTCAAACTCCAACTATATCAAGGACAGGTATAAGTATAACATTAACATACACAATCCCAGATCAAGGTTCAGAAAATGTAGATTTGCTTAGCTTATTAATGAAACTAAGTTTGGTGATTAACTAAATCATACTTCACAGAATTTTGAAGTGGGTGACTGATGAAGAGGTCCAAAGGACAGCGAGCGAATTTCCCAGCATACAGTCTCTCATTGTTGAAATGTCACGTAAGGCTTTACATGATATCCTTCCATCATGATATTCGTGATTAATTTGGATGAATGAATTTATTCACTTGCAATATTCTTGCAGCTGTTACTGATATTGACACAAGTGGCATCCATGCCTTGGAAGATTTATTTAAGAGCCTTAAGAAAAGAGAAGTGCAGGTAATAAATAATCACATAATTCAACATTTTTTACATGGTTAGTCATTTCTGTGGGAAATCATCTGGAAAATCTCTAGTTGCAGATCAAGCTTAACTCTCTGCGTGTTGTATTTACTTGGCAAAGATTCAAAACATTGATACAACCATGCTCCTTATGCAATAGCTTAAGTCAACCAACTAATCAATTGAATTCATCTTTAATGATATTATTATGTACAAAATAACTTCAGCTTGTAATAAATCATTGTGATGATGTTCATATCTGTGGCCTTTTTACAGCTTCTCCTGGCAAACCCGGGGCCAATTGTGATAGAGAAGCTCCATGCCTCCAAGTTATCGGACATAATTGGGGAAGATAAAATATTTTCATCAGTGGATGATGCCGTTGCAACTTTTGGTCCAAAGGGTGAAGTAAAGTAACTGTTTCAACATGTTTAAGCCAAAGATGCAAAAGTGGTTTGTAGTTTCATAGGAAAGCTAATGGGTATAGATTTGTATTCAGTTGATGTGATTCTCTTAAGCCAACTCGTTTGTAGTTTTGTTGTGATTCTCTTGATTTCTACTTCAGTTGATGTGATGTATAAAATAGGCTTAATCCAGTTTTTGGTCCCCATCTTTTGTCATAAATATGGCTTTAGTCCCTCGCCGGAGCAAAGGTGGGGAGGTCCCCAGTTTTTGGCAAAATAGTTGGCTTTGGTCCCTCCGGCCGGTTGGGTCAACGCCGGAGCTCCGCCGGCTGACGTGGCCGGTGCCACGTCAATTAATGAGGCCAGCTGGATTTTTTTTTTCCTTTTTTCATTAAATTTAAATAAAATTAAAACTTACTAATTATCTTACTAATTATTTACATATTTTAATAAAAAAAATACAAATTAAATAGAAGAAGATGGACTCAAAGCAGACGACACCCTCAAAGCACCCAAAGCTTCTACTTCTTCGTCTTCTTCATGCTAAAGAAGAATTAGGGTTTCTGAGTTCATATTCATCTCTGTTCTTCATATCTGTTCTTCATCTTTGTTCCTCATCTCTGTTCTTCATCTTTGTTCCTCATCTCTGTTCTTCATCTCTCGTCCTTCCTCATTCTCTGGCCAATTGTGCAAATGTCTCAAACGTCAAGGGAATCTCGATCTGGTTCAAAATCTTCTTCTTCCATTGCTGTTCGACGCACAATGATACGACGTGGGAGGTGTAATTGCGGAGACCTGGTAGTGTATTTGACTTCCCACACTGATATTAACCCGAATAGAAATTTCTGGAGATGCAGACATTTCTTGGTAAGCCATTTATGTCTTTGTTATGTTGTTACTGAAATTATCATTGTTCTTTTTAATTTTTGAGCCTAATGAGTAAAGTGCTTTTATTCGATTTTATCTCAGAGACCAAATGACTGTGGCTTTTTTCTATGGGATGATGAGTCTGGCTTAGATGGTGCAGAGAGACAAAATGTAATTGAAGGGGTGAAAACATTTGAAGAATTGGAGGATATGAAAAGGAGATTGGCAGAAAGACAGATGGAATTGGAGGCTACGAAGAGGAAGTGGGAGGACACTTTGACCAAATTGGAGGACATGAAGACCAAATTGGAGGATAGCCAGTTGAAGATTGTCAATCTGCAATGGAACCTTAAATGAGAAATTCAGAAGAATAACTTGGCAATTTTGACATGTATTATGTTGTTTGTAGTGGTTGTATGGCTTCGTGTGTAATGGATTGTGGTGGATGTAACCGTAGTGGAGTGTAGCAGTAATCTAAACCTTACATTTTGTACCAGTGAATGAAATTAATATGTTGGATCTCATCCTTGTTACATAGCTTTATTTTGGATCGCGTCCCTTGTTCCACATCTTTATTTTGGATGTCGTCCCTATGAAGGGTTTATAGAATTGGTTACAGTCCTTTAATACAAAAAAATGGTTTGGTCTTAGTCCCTGCAAAACTCAATTGGAATAAGTCCCTGCCAGACAGTATACATGAATCAATTGGAATAAGTCCCTGCCAGTATACATGAATCAATATGGAGCAATTAATGAAGAAGAGGAAGGTGAAGACATTAACATAAGCTTTATAACATAGTCAGAAAGGGCAGAGCCACAGATTTAAATAGTACTACAAAATGATAGTGGTCCATCCACTACAGATCTTAAATAGGCCAAGTGGGCATTAGTGGTCCATATTTCAAACATTACAGGCATTAAAAAACAGAACAGACATCATGTATCCATGTTCCATGTGCATCTCTAATAAACTATTACATCATACTCAAAGGAAAGATTCCCTTTGAAGCAAACAAAAAGTTAAAGTCTCCTCCACAGTTAAAGTCTTCTTCAATTAGGTCAATTATTGTCCCTCTCAAGTAGATGGATCTTGATTTGCCTCCTCCACAGTTTTTGCCCTCTGTCCACCATCACCTTGAACTTCCTGCACATTTATATTCCCCTGTATTGAAATAAAAGGTGGTATAAGTTTTGAGAATTTATAGAGATTTCATGATAATTCAGATCTTATAAACTTACTACAGGATTTTGTGCTGCTACAGTTGGTGGCTGAGGAGGTTGTGTTGCTTCAGTGGGTTGCTGAGGAGGTTGTGCTGCTTCAGTAGGTTGCTGAGGAGGTTGTGCTGCTTCAGTAGGCTCAGTTTCAGGAACATCTTCAGTGGGCTGAGATGTAGGTGGGTTTGTGCAAGTTCTTATGTTGTGGCCTATGGTTCCACATCTTCCACATCTGTGTCTAGAATTAGGCCTAGATCCTTCATCAGTGTCATCCTCATGTGGATCCCTCCTCCTAAGCTTTTTGGGCCTTCCAGGCTTCCTTTTGTACAAGGGAGGCAGAATTGGTGCATCTGGAGTGTATGGCCACATTCTCTTGCCATTGATTGGGGTGATGCCATGGGCATAGGTTGCCTGGTATGCATCTCTTCCGTAGTAAGAATCGATATAGGATTCAGCATGACCACCATTGAATGAAATAGCTGCCACAGCATGTCTACAAGGGATGCCCACTAGATCCCACCAATTACATGTGCATGATCTCTGCCTTAGGTCAACAATGAACTGATCTCCATCTAATACAGACTTAACCTCATACTTGGCATGTCCACATGCTTGTGGTACCCAATTATTGCTGCTTTTAGTCTCCCAGGCTAACCTTTTCAATGGCTTGGGCATGAAAGGATGGTTATATCTCTGAAATTTCTCATTCAATGCAGCAAACCTACCCATCAGATAGCTCCTGATCCAGTCAATCATTGTGAGAATTGGTTTGTCCCTAGCAAGCAGTATGGTAGCATTGAAGGCCTCTGAAAGATTATTCATGAGGACATCACATTTTGGATACAAAGTAAAAGCATGCTTGCACCATGATTTCTTGGGATGAGTCATCAACCAGTCATGAGCTTCTTCATTCACTTCCTTCAGTTCTCTCATCTTTTCCTCAAACAGGTGTACATAAGTGGCCTTAGCTGCCTGCATCATGAGATCTCTTATAACCACTCCACCCCCAAATTTCTTTTTGAAATTTGCATACAAATGTCTTAGACAGAATCTGTGTTCCACTCCTGGCATGAGCTCATCAAACACTGAAAGTAGACCCTGAATAGGAGAACAAAACATTACAAGATAGGTCAAGGGTAAGTTGAATGTTTATAATTCAGTAAGACAAGATAGCCAAACAATAACAACCAGTCATGAGCTTACCTTCTGCTGGTCAGAGATAAATATCCATCTTCTCAGCCCTCCAATGTCTGCCAATAGGAGTTCCAGGAACCATTTCCAGCTTTCTTTACACTCTGACTCCACAACTGCAAAAGCTATTGGGAAGTATTGGTCGTTGGGGTCTCTGCCAACAGCACACAATAGTATCCCACCATACTGTGTCTTGAGATGACACCCATCAAGACCTATGAAAGGCCTGCAACCAGCAACAAATCCTCTTTTGCATCCCTCTAAACAGATATAGTATCTGTTGAACCTGGGTTGACTAATCTGAGCAGTTGGAGGAAGACAATGGAATTTGTAGGAATTTCCAGGTGAGGCTCTCTTCAATTCAGCACTAAACCTGAACAAAGTGGTGTATTGGCTGGCAGCATCCCCCTCAACTATGGCCAAAGCCTTTTGTCTTGCCCTCCATGCCCTCCATGTTGTGATCCCAGTACTGTAATGGATCCTCATCTCATCAACAACTTCACTCAACCTGTATTTCCTTACAATAGAGACCTTTTCCTTTAGCTTGCTGGCAACAAAATCAGATGTGGCACTCCTGTTGTTGTACACCCTAGAACAGGTATGTTCAGGAATCAAAGTCTTTATACTATATGTGTGCTTGCCACCAACCTTACTCAAGAATATCAAGAACCCACATCTTCTCCTGCAAATGGCCCTCACTCTAACATCATCATTTTTCAGAAACTTCAACTCCCTCCCATTACGCACTGAATGGTCCCTCAGAGCTTGTCTGAATTGTTGAATTGAGGTAAATTCCATGCCAAGTTTAAACTTGAATTCAGCTTTCATGTCTTCCTCATGATACTGGGGGTGCTTTTTCTTGGGCCTTCTCGGTCTTCTTCTTTTTTTCTGCTTACCTTCATTGCCTTGAGCTTCACAATCAGTTTCTGACTCATAACCACTAGAAACACTGTCCAGACTCTCAGAATCCCATTCCTTTTCCATGTAATGGTCATTGTGAAAACCCTCAACTCCCTCATAGTCCCAATTGTCCATGTAAGGGCCATGTTGGTGTTCAGGTTCACTGCCATGTTCATGCCCATGTTGTTGTTCAGGTTCATTGCCATCTTCATTGTCATGTTCAACTGCAACACTTTTTCCAGACCTCATTCTCTTCAGCTGCTCATTTAATTGTCCCTCTGCCTCTCCAATTATGGAGTTGTCAAACCCATCATTCAAATCATAAGCCCTCTCTTCCTCACTTTCAGAAAAATGCACCTCATCAGTGTCACATCCAGAAGTTTCATCAGTGAAACTCATCTCATCATCATTGAGCACATCCCTAGACCTCTTCGCTTGTTCTTGTTCCTCCTCATCACTGGAGAGGATCAACATTTCAGGGAGACCCCTTTGCCTTTTGGAAGACCCCCCCATAAACATTACCCTATTGGACCTCCTCAAAGACTGTGAAGCAGGCCTCTTGGAAGGAATGTATTTTTCAGGTGGGGCAGTTTTTGGGAGTGCTTTGGGTGGGATAGTTTTGGTTGGTGATTTGGTTGGGACAGATTTGGTGGGAGCTTTGGGTGGGGCATTTTTTGTTGGTGCTTTGGGTGGGGCGGTTTTGGTTGGTGCTTTGGGTGGGACAGATTTGGATGGTGCTTTGGGTGGGACAGTTTTCGTGGGAGCTTTGGGTGGGATAGTTTTGGTTGGTGATTTGGTTGGGACAGATTTGATGGAAGCTTTAGGTTGGGCAGTTTTGGATGGTGCTTTGGGTGGGACAGTTTTTGTGGAAGCTTTGGGTGGGATAGTTTTGGTTGGTGCTTTGGGTGGGATAGTTTTGATTGGTGCTTTGGATGGGGCAGTTTTGGATGGTGCTTTAGATGGTGCACTTGACCCAGCATTGTCTTTGGAGGGTTTAGGTGGGATGGTTTTGGGCTTAGAGGGTTTTGCTATGGCAGATTTGGTTTGAGGAGCCTTGGTGGTTCGAGTATTCTTTGATGGAGGCTTGGATGTGACTGGTGGTGGTGGTGGTGGTATCACTGTCAATGGGGTGCAATTCAAACCTATTGGTAACTCTTCTTCATCGTGCTCAACAAACACCTCCACATTAACCTGCCTTTTCTCAGCATACTTCCCAAGATTCATGGCATGCAGATCATTAGACAATGGCCTAATCTTGTGATTGACAATATCCTCTTCTTTCCTCCACCACAACTTGAACTTGCCTACAGTGTAGCCCAGGTCCCTCACAAGATCACGACAATCAAAGAAGCACCACATGTCAACATCAATGCCAGAATGAACATTAACACGTCCCTCTCTGTAATGCAGGTGAGGATCATGAAAAAAAATCCCCTGATGGTAGATAACCACCGTGAACGTCATCCTACACAAGACATTGAAGGAATCATATAATCAGTTTGAACCCTAAATCGACCACATAACAATACCCAGATTTGGGAATGGAAAACCGTAAATCAACTCAACACTGATAGTAACTAACAAAGTAGTACCCAAAACCCTAAATCAACTCAACATCCAAAACCCTAAATCAACTCAACACCCATGAACCAAGTAGTCGAACGCGATTTACGAAAGCAAACCAGTACAAGAAGGGAGATCGACCGAAGTACTAACCTTGCAAGCTTCGTAGTCGCCTTCGTTCTTCGATTCTGGGTTCTTCCTTCTTTCTCCCTTGTTTCTTCCTTCGTTCTTCCTTCTTTCTCCCTTGTTTCTTCCTTCGTTCTTCCTTCTTTCTCCCGGGCAAAATTGACTGTGTTAATTCAGTTTCTAGGTAATTTAATGTGTTATAATTAAGAAGCTAGTTAATTGAGTGAAGGATAATTAGTAAATAATTAGTAAGATAATTAGTAAGTTTTAATTTTATTTAAATTTAATGAAAAAAGGAAAAAAAAATCCAGCTGGCCTCATTAATTGACGTGGCACCGGCCACGTCAGCCGGCGGAGCTCCGGCGTTGACCCAACCGGCCGGAGGGACCAAAGCCAACTATTTTGCCAAAAACTGGGGACCTAGCCCCACCTTTGCTCCGGCGAGGGACTAAAGCCATATTTATGACAAAAGATGGGGACCAAAAACTGGATTAAGCCTATAAAATAAGAGTAGGAAAGTAGGAAAGGAAAAAGAAGATGTGTTCTGTTTGGGAAATGTTAGATGGTGCAATTAGTTTCGACACGAATCTGCACAATGTCGACGAGTTATTATTATATTGCCTTTTTCTCTTGTATGATTAACATCTTTTTGCATCACTACTGCAATCTGATTGATCATAAATGATTTTATTGTAGCTGGAGCTTGATTATAAATAATGTTTGGGAAGTTTTTTATTACACTTGATGACCTATGCTTATACCACTAGGAACAATATGACATACTGCAATCACCATCAAGATTGTAGAGTTCAATTTTCTTTTTCTTTCTCTCAGTCTACGATTAGAAGAATGTTTATCTGCAAATTATAGGAATGCAAAATACTTAAAACCCAGATAAGCTGAAACAGGCAAGTCCTCTAATGCACACATAATTAAAAAGACAAGTGATCACACCTATTCAGATTGTGTTATGGTTCATTTTCTATCATGCATATAACACTAAAATAAGAACAAAGGCCTAACCAACAATACAAGAAGTTAGAAAGTGTAGAATAGGGCATCTAATATATGATCAATGGAATTGGAGAGAAATACAAAAAACACTGCATGCATTAACAATTTAACATTACATCCAACACAAATAAAAAGTAGAAAAAAGCTACTAGAAGATGATGATACACCAAACACGATCAAGCAACTAGTAAGTGATATTCAAGGGAATTAGGAATTTGGAGGAAGAAAGGGACAAGAGAGTGACCAAAAAAGTAAAAGTAAGGACTTTTGAAATTCTGGTTCTCGCACAGGACAGATGTCGAACACGATGTTGGGACAATCGGTTCGACAATTGCACAACAATACAGAAATTAAGCCACAACGTTTAATACAGTAGAAACAGCACAGTAGCAGCAATAAATCACTAAAAAACACAGAGAATTGTTAACCCAGTTCGGTGCAACATCACCTACATCTGGAGGGCTTTAGCCCGAGAAAGATAATCCACTATTATAGAGAATCAAGTACAAAAATGTTTTAACAGAACTGCCCCAGTTCCCAGCCTTTCTACCTATTCCTACCTGTGGTTTATTACTTAGGTCTCCCCCTAAGTATGAGAACCCCCTCTCACTTTCTCTCACAATCACTGCCACAGTGATTGAAAATACAAATAGTATAAAGATTGATCTCATGATCAAACAACAATTTTGAAGAGATTACAACTCAACTAAATAAACCAACTCTATGCCATATGATGATCAATGGAGACAATAAAGTGGTGTACAAATAACACAATAAGGACTCAAACCACGAACCCTAAAAACACCATCCTTGGGTGCCCAACGCACACTTAACAACTAGGGTTAAGCCTCCTTAAATAGACATTCACTTAAGGCTTGGATCTTCAATGGGCCGAATGTCATAGAGTCTACAACAGCACTTCTGGAAAGAATCTTCAAGGAATCAAATCTTACCAGAATAAAGAAACAGAACAAAGTAAAACGGAATTCAAACTTTGAGATAGACTTGGTTCACACGTTATCAATCTTGTTACTTCAGCCAAGATTAAAAACAAACACGCCTTCAGAAGATAAAACACACATCATAGAATAAATCTTCTGAATCACCATCCAGTCAGCAGCCCAACAAACAACTTGATTTCAGCGATTGAACTACCAACATACATAAGCACAACATGTTGCTCCAGATGTTGGAAGTTGGAACATATGGTTGCACATCATGTTTTAAGCAAAATGCAGCCAATCAAAAAGAACTACAACTTTGATTAGTCATATTATCAATTCACCATCAATCACCAAAATGAACCCTCTTTAGTCTGTACACACACATGGAATTAGGCCATTCATGCATCAACCACCAAAATTACTGGTGCCTATTTCACCAAACCCACTACCACACATTAGATTCAGAACCCGACATGAAATGGAGGAATGCACAAAAAATAACCCAATTGAAACATGACTCAAAAAAGTAATCAATTTCTAGAAGTGATAAAGTTTCTGAGTTCTTACCGGTGAGAAGAAGTGGAGAATCTGCAGAGCTCATTGGTAGTTTATGGTGGTAGGTTCTTTTTCTTAAATAAATGTAGCAAATAAAACATGCATTTTGTGACGGTTTAATTCTGTCGCAAAACCTGACAATGAATTTGTGACAGATTTAACCTCTGTCGCAATATAGCGACAGATAATTTCTGTCGCAAATATAGTGACAGTTTTCCGTCGCAAGTTCCCTGATAAGTGATAAGGCCTTGGTGACGGATGTTCTTTCTGTCGCAAACTTGCTGATAAGAATTTGTGACGGATTTTATTTCCCTCGCAAGCCTGTGACATACTCGATTTCCGTCGCAAGTTCGTTAACAAGGTATTGGTGACGGATCTGTTTTCCGTCGCAAACGGTCAAATTTCAGTGGAAAATAGGCTTTTTTTATAAATGATTAAAAAAACGCCTTTATGGTGGCCGCCAGTAATTTTTTTAATGAGGCTAAACCTTGTTTATATATAACAATTAAGTGATAGTGATTTGAATTAACTTATAATATATAATTCATCTACATGTGATTGCAATCTACTCTAAGGGCCATTACAACTATTATCATGGACAAAACCCAGATGAAATTTTTTCTTATAAAATTGTTAAGAAGAATGATCATCAGATTTGGATTGATGCTTTCAGGTATTTTGATTGTTATTTATGTGCTAGCTCTCACTAATGTACTGTATACCATGTTACTTATGATTTATGAACAATCACATATATGCAAGTAAATTAAAACTGTAAAAGTAGAATAATGCACCACTGAATATGATTGACAGGTAATGAAGAATTTTGACTATTTGTGCTCAAAACGTTTGTCCAACATGCTTTACAAAGTGCAAACTGAGAATCAGAGACCTCATTGGATTTTTTTAACAATGTCCTCAAAATTCAAGAAAAATAGAGTATAAGGGAGAAAATTAAATGAATCATATGGTCAAGTATTATGCTCTATATATTAGGAGAGAGATCGGAATACTAATAACAATATCTGTGAGATCTCTAAGCATATTTATACTGACGACAAACATTAAACTTATTGACGAGTTCAAACCTACGGAAAATGAGTGTCGATAGACCGCTAGAATTATGTAAAAGAATTTAGTTGTAGTTTAATTAGTGTGTTAAGACATAAATTAGTTTAATGAGTGTCGATTGACGGTTTTCCATTACTGAAGGCATATTAATTTACTTGTAGTTTAATTAGTGTGTCAAGACATAAATTGAGTATTGTAAAAGAAACTTTCATGTCAATTCATCAAGTGAAGAATTTAGTTAAGCTTTATTTTGAAGTCACGAGTGACAATATATATCCTTTACATCTTCATGGAAGAATTAAATTGAAAAGTACAGTTGACCAATTAAAAGAATGTTTGTAAGAAATCTAGGAAAGAAAGCATGCAGTCTGTTAAGGTAGCTATATCTAATTGTGATGATGTTTAATTATTCATCATGTTTTGCGCCCTCATTCTACTGCCCCATGAATCCCCCTTTTCCTTGTGTGCCCTGCGTCTTTCAGACCTTCTCTTCAACTCAGCCACTTGCTCCATCCACACTCTTCTCCAACTCTCATCACCACCACCACCACCCCTTATTTCACTTCTCATCATCAAACCCAACTCATAATCATACTCTTCTCGAAGCCTCGGATTCGACAACGTCTTGTAAGCTGCATTGAGCTGCACAAACATCTTGGTCGACTCCTCTTTCTTCAAACTGCACACATCAGGGTGGTACTGAAGCGCCATGCTTCTGTAAGCCTTTTTTATGTCATCCATGGTTGCACTTTTGGGGCTCAATGATAGTATCTTGTACAAGTTTCCATGGCTGGTCTCAAGTTTTGTGGCTCTGCTGCATGAAACAGAAAGAGAAGGTCTACTTTTGTGTTTATTTGAGAGTGGAAGGAAATCAAATGGTTTGGAAATGTTAAGGCTTGAGGAGCTTAAGGATAAAACATTCATTGCTATAGCTGATGATATTAGTTGCTCTAACTTAACCAAATACTTTAATTTCTCTCTATCTTTGGGAATTGTAATGCGGGTGTTATAAGCAGCTAATACACACACATATATATAGATATATATGTACACACACGTTTATCTGATTAATGCCACTAGGGGATATGGGACATTCCTTTGGACGCTGTTTGAAATTGAACGTGACTTATACTAATAATTAACTTATATTAGAGGCAAAAGGGATCAATCAAATTTTAACAAAAGGAAACTTCCTGGTATTTAATTAGTCAAAGCCAACGCGTTTTCTCATCATGGTTATCGTCGCTAGTGATATATGGAGTGTAACATTTGTGTATTTATATATTAATTTGAGGACTGAAAAGTCTATGACAAAATGATCATGCAAACTTCGATTAGAATGGAGGAAATGGTCTTAATATATCCTTATAAGTTATAATACACGAGTTCGATGAGATTCAAGTGGAGGTAGTAATTTTTTGACTTCTTATTTAGCAGCAGTTAATTAATTAAGTTGATGAATCATTAAAGTCGTTGATAATACTACTTACATGAGAATATATCTTTTGGGCCAACCATTGTACATGAAAAGATATATAGGCCCAGTTTGGAAGAGCTTATTTGAGCTTATCTGGCAGCATAAGCTCTTATGCCAGTGTTTGGGAGAGCTTATGCAAACAGCTTATGGCAGGCCTGCCATAAGCTATTTTCAGCTTATTTTCATAAGCTACTCAGGACAGCTTATGAAAAACAGCTTATGCTTATATACAACTTATTTTGAATTTATTTCAATAAATTTTTAAAAATAGCTTATGAATAAGCGCTTATGACATAAGCGCTTATGACCATAAGCGCTTAATTAAGCTGTTTTTCCAAACGGGCCCATAATCTAATTATAATTTATGTCATAATTAAGAATCCAAATTAAGCAGCCCTATTTGACTGATGATAAAACCAATGTGTTTTGCTCCCCTGCTGCATGAGTTTAATTTACAATTATCCGTCAATTTTTTTATTTTATTTTTTACAATTATGTATTATATCTATATATAGGCCGCCTGCAGGGTCAATAAGGACATGCATAAGGATATAGCCATAGGGGAAATGAAATTAATATGACACAGATTAATCCTAGGAGGCTCTAAGCTGTACATGCTAATGCGCACGAGTACTATATATTTTATCTCTGGCTGCTGCAGCATGCCACCCTTTTTTCTTTCACAGCCAAATCCAGTGAACTTATGTGTGGAAAGTTCCTATGGATGCTAAACATGCATCAATCCAAACAAGTTCTTAATATTCGCTTCACCTATAATTATAATAGGCATAGCTGTAGCCCAAGTGTTAATCAGGAGATTAGTGCAACTTGCTGGTATGCATGATCCACCCAAGTGCAGAGTTGCAGACAATTAGACAAAGTACTTAATTAAGCCATTTTTGTCTAAACCCAACCATTTTATGTCCCTTAATAACTTGACACATTAAGACTCATACAATTAGAAATATATTACCATTTATGTTTATCCAATCGATCACTTAAGCGTTTGGGATAATTAGTTCTTCCGTTTTTGACATGGTATCAGAATTTCTATCACATAGTGATGGTCTAGAGTTCGATTATTTCCGCCATCAATTCTTCTAATAAAAAAGAAGTTGAATTTCAACACATGGTAGATGGACTTGTACGTTGTTCATCGCTTCAAGCTCACTGCTCATATGAACTTTTGTGTAAAGAGGCATGTTAGAAATATATTCATTCACGTGTCTTTTAACCAATAGCTTGAGTTTTTGCAACAGTGAGTTTTAGAGACAAACATACCCTGGAGTAAATATGTTCGTCAAACCAAAAAAACCAGAACACTTGGAGCTATCAGTGATGATTTTGTTGTAATATTTACTCAAGGAGTAATAATTACATAGTGTTCCAAAATGACAAATGTGTTGCATTGAATGGATTTGAATGAAGTCCCACATAGAAAGTGGAGCAACTTTTCAAAGCATTTATATATCATTAAATGTCAACCATTCAACAAAGGGATAAAGAGAGGATATAGTGCCACATGTGCATGGTTTGGTGGTCTCAAACTTTTATGTCACATGTTCCACTCACACCACCCCTCGCCGGTGTCGCCATCGGCATGGGCATGGGTGTAGAGGCGCTAGTGGCGGCTTGTAGACGACACGACACTTGAGCACGATGCATCGACGGCGATGGCAACTGCGTTGCCGTAACGTCTGTTTGTTTTGCTCGTTTTTTAATTTGAATTTTGCAACTGTTGGTAACAGACACATCTGTTAGTAACAGACACAATTCATAAAGGGTCGCAACCTTATAAATTGTTCTGTTTTGGCCTATAAATATAGTGCATGTTCAGAATTCAAGATACACAATCATATCCTCTGTTTTCCAGAAAATACTTCGCTGCTTATCGAGTTTTCATTAGTCTTGTGCAAACTCGAATCAAGGCTGATTATCTTGGGTATTCCTGCATCCAAACTCTAAGACGAAATTCAAAGAGTGCTTGAAATACTTTAAGGAAAGTGATTTCATCACGATCAAGCCTATACAATTTTGTAACAATCTTAAAGTATTTTCAAATGGCTACCGATGCTTCTGTCTCCAGTATCAAAGTTATGAACCAGGATCTTGTCAAACTTGATCGCTTCGATGGAACGAATTTCACTCGCTGGCAAGACAAGATGATTTTTCTCCTGACTGCACTGAAGATATATTATGTGTTAGACCCTGATCTAACACCAATTGCTGAACCACAAGATGATGATTCTGATGAACTACAACTGGGTACGCGATTTATTTGCATTTTTCGATGACATATATAATCTTGAACACAAATAGATTCAAGTTTATTCCGCTGTGTGTGTTGTGAACACTGTTAAAGTTCTTTCAATTGGTATCAAAGCCTGAGTTTTGTGTTTAAATTATATATTTTACTTGTACGGTTGCGATATCTGAGTTAAACCTTTTTCTGAAAAAGTTTGGTGTATATTTTGTGCGGATGCGCAAACACTTCTCATTCTGACCGAACCAGACTTGCATGTGCTATGATGTGTGCATTCATTCATCCATACTTGGAATCTACGTATATTTTATTCAAATGTTGATTAATTCATGTGATATAAAACTATATCAATGCTTAATCAACTGTGTTTGCATTGTTTTGAAATCGTATGTATGTATGATATACATGTATATTGTTATTTGAGAAATTCTGAATGGATTGAATGGTTTCTGGATTGTTTCATATTTGATGAAACAAAGAGAAGTATAAATTTTTGAAATTCATGCATGTCCAATCCTTCCTGTGGCATAGCGGTTGTGCTTTTTATTCCGTAACTGCTGATCGAACCGTGGTATTAAGGATGTGTCTCCTTGGGAGTTGTACCTGCGATCTCCAGGGAAGGAGATTACTTCTTTTGAGTTTATATATATTTTAGTTGAAAATATATATTAAACGAAATGTGTTAATAATCAAAAAAGTATTATAAGAACTGAATATATATGTTGATATATATCATATGTGAAATTGTACATGTTTTTAAATTAAAATTGATATTCATGTTGATGAATATATGCTGACACTTTGATATTAGTTTGTTGAAATTTTTTATATCAAGTGTATGAGTTATTAGAATTTAGTTAACAAGTCTCATGGTTGTCAGGTCGTTCCTTGTAATTAAATTATGTACTATTGATAATATTATTAATAAAGTTTCCAATTCTGCTTATATGATTGATTCTGTTTTCTTATGGCATTCTAGATTAGCACATATTGTTGGTATTAGTACTGTGAATAGACTAATTAAATCCAAATTAATCTCATGTAACATTCATGAATTTGAAAAATGCGAAATATGTGTTAAATTTAAAATGATCAAGAAACCTTTCAAAAGTGTTGAAAGAAAATCTAATTTACTTGATCTTGTACATTCTGACTTATGTGAATTTAATGACATGCTAACCCGTGGGGGAAATAGATATTTCATAACATTCATAGACGATTGTTCTAGGTACACTCATGTTTACCTATTGAAGCATAAAGATGATGCCTTTAATGCCTTTAAATCATACAAAGCAGAAGTAAAAAAATCAATTAAATAAAACTATCAAAGTTTTGAGAAGTGATAGGGGTGGAGAATATTTCTCTACAGAATTCGATTCTTTTTGTGAAAAACATGGCATTATACATGAATGTTCTGCACCGCGTACACCATAACAAAATGGTCTGTTTGAAAGAAAGAATCGAACCTATCAAGAAATGATAAACTGCATGCTAATGCATTCTGAATTATCATTTAATTTATGGGGCGAGACACTTTTATCTGCATGTCATATTATGAACCGGATACCCCTAAAAATGACCGGAATATCTCCATACGAAATATGGAAGGGTAGATCACCCAATATCGGTTATTTTAGAGTGTGGGGGTGCGTAGCATATTACAAAAATATGGATCCAAAGAGAACAAAATTGGGTCATCGTGGAATTAGATGTGCGTTCATCGGATATGCCACAAACAGTAAGGCATATAAACTTCTAAATCTTGAGTCTATTATCATAGTCAAATCCAGAGATGTAGAATTCTTTGAAAATCTTATAACTAAGAATAAAGACTATGAATCGCACACTAATGAGGAATCTCGAGATATAGATTCTCAAGAAGTTGTAGAAATACAACCTGAACCTAGGAAAAGTAAGAGAATTCGAAAGACTAAGAACTTAGGTTCAGATGAAATCGATTCTCAACTCATTTCCTTTTACCTTGTTGAAGGTAATTGTAAGAATGATGTGCATAAAATTCATATTATTCTACAATTAGAGGATGATCGTAAAACATATAAGGAAGCCATGGCTTCAAGGGATTCCTCTTTTTGGAAAGATGCAATCCGAGATGAAATGGATTCAATCTTGTCTAATCAAACCTGGGAACTAGTTGATCTTCCAAAAGGTTCAAGACCTATTGGATGTAAATGGGTGTTTAGGAAAAAGTTTCATACTGATGGAACATTAAACACCTATAAGGCTAGATTAGTAGCCAAAGGATTTAGACAAAAAGAAGGTATTGATTACTTTGACACATATGCACCAGTTGCAAGAACAACCACAATTAGAGTATTGTTTGCATTAGCCTCAATAAATGATCTTGCAGTACATCAAATGGATGTTAAAACTGCATTCTTAAATGGAGATCTAGATGAGGAAATTTACATGGAACAACCAGAGAGTTACATATTTCCTGGAAATGAACAGAAAGTGTGCAAACTAGTAAAATCTCTATATGGCCTAAAACAGGCGCCAAAACAATGGCATCAGAAATTTGACTCGGTCATAATTTCAAATGGATTCATTCCGAATTCTTGTGACAAATGTCTATACACAAAGGTGCAGAACGATACCGCAATATTTCTTTGTCTTTATGTGGATGATATGTTGATCATGAGCAATACCATGGATGGAATTCTAGAAATAAAGAATTTTCGAAAGTCCTCTTTCAAGATGAAAGATCTTGGACAAGTTGATACCATTTTAGGTATCAAAATTAAAAGAAATAGTGGGGGTTATGAACTTAGTCAAACACATTACATTGAGAAAATGTTAGATAAGCTCAAACACCTACAATTTAAGGAAGTAAATACTCCCTTTGATCCTAGCATCAAACTTGAAAAGAATAAAGGAAGGGCAGTGGCCCAGTTGGAATATGCAAGCGCTATTGGATGTCTAATGTATCTAATGCAATGCACCAGACCCGACATTGCATTCTCTGTTGGTAAGATGAATAGATACACTAGCAATCCAAATGGTGAGCATTGGAAGGCAGTTACAAGAATATTTGGTTATCTTTCAAAAACCAAAGATCTTGGACTTCATTATGATATGTTTCCAGCAATACTAGAAGGATATACCGATGCTAGTTGGATATCGAGTGCTGGAGATCATAAATCCACCACTGGGTGGATATTCACATTGGCTGGAGGGGAAATTTCTTGGAAGAGCAAGAAACAGACGTGTATTACCCTCTCCACCATGGAATCAGAATTCGTGGCTCTAGCTTCTGCAGGACAAGAAGCTGAATGGCTAAGATATCTCCTATTGGAAATTCTATTGGCTAAAGAAAATGTTTCAAAAGTGTTGATACATTGTGATAGCCAAGCCACCCTAGCCAGAGCATACAGTGAAGTATATAATGGGAAATCTAGACACATAGGTCTGAGACATTCTCTCGTGAGAAAGATGATTAAAGATGGAATTATCTCACTGACTTATATACGAACAAGCTATAATCTAGCAGATCCTTTTACTAAGCCACTGGCCAGAGACTTAGTAAAGAATCCCTCGAGAGGTATGGGATTAAAACTCCTTGAGTAAGAGTTCCAACAACGGTAGCAACCCAATCTGAAGTTAAGAAAGCCTTAACCTAAGATTCAATGGGTAACAACAAATCGTTGATTTGGATGACAATGCAACATTAAGCAACAATGTTGACTATTAGATATTGAGGGTTGAGTATCAATATACTCTTAATGAACTTCATGATCGAAATATGTGGTTTTGCGAAAATCACATACGATATGAACTTCACCTATATGAATTTCGAGATGGTGCCGTCTCAAATGAGAGTTTGAGTTTCTCTCATAAAAATTCACGAAAACAAGAAAGCACATGGCCGTAAAAAGTGCTAGGCGAGGAAAATGTAGGCGAAGGACCACAAACGAGTGTGTGTATTTTTTATGCCGGTATGATCATTAGGAATATAGGTTCAAAGCACAGCTACCTAATATTCCGATTATACTCTGCACAATATTTACTAAGGTTTAGTTCAAATCGAAAGGTACTAAACTGTATTAACACTCAGGTGTTTCTATTTCTGAAATTGACATTGTCATTTATGTAACAAGTGGGGGATTGTTGTAATATTTACTCAAGGAGTAATAATTACATAGTGTTCCAAAATGACAAATGTGTTGCATTGAATGGATTTGAATGAAGTCCCACATAGAAAGTGGAGCAACTTTTCAAAGCATTTATATATCATTAAATGTCAATCATTCAACAAAGGGATAAAGAGAGGATATAGTGCCACATGTGCATGGTTTGGTGGTCTCAAAATTTTATGTCACATGTTCCACTCACACCACCCCTCGCTGGTGTCGCCACCGGCATGGGCATGGGTGTAGGGGCGCTAGTGGCGGCTTGTAGACGGCACGACACTTGAGCACTTGAGCACGATGCATCGACGGCGATGGCAACTGCGTTGCCATAACGTCTGTTTGTTTTGCTCGTTTTTTAATTTGAATTTTGCAACTGTTGGTAACAGACACATCTGTTGGTAACAGACACAATTCATAAAGGGTCGCAACCTTATAAATTGTTCTGTTTTGGCCTATAAATATAGTGCATGTTCAGAATTCAAGATACACAATCATATCCTCTGTTTTCCATAAAATACTTCGCTGCTTATCGAGTTTTCATTAGTCTTGTGCAAACTCGAATTAAGGCTGATTATCCTGGGTATTCCTGCATCCAAACTCTAAGACGAAATTCAAAGAGTGCTTGAAATACTTTAAGGAAAGTGATTTCATCATGATCAAGCCTATACAATTTAGTAACAGATTTCAGTCTCCCACTTATTTTAGTTGTGGATAACATTATTGCCAATTGCAAACTCCAAATTCTGCTATTGATTTTTTAATATATCAAAGAAATTTCATTGAATATAGAAATTGCTACAATATCTAAAGCCAAATCCAAAAATTGTCCATGGATTATTTGCTATGGATTGCAAGCCATTGTCAGCACAGCTCCGTGTTTTGGAACCATTTTTGTCATTTGGAGCATATGTTGTCATGATCTTCCTGCGGAAAACAGCTGGGGCTGTCTTTTAAATGTGAACTTGTTTAACTTTTATAAACTGCGTATACTTAAGGATAAGGTATGAATTACAACCATTCATTTTTTTTTGACAGCAACAACAACCATTCATTTAGAAAATCAACATTTGATATTGTGATAAAAATACACACATGCAAAACAAATTATGACCAAAGTTTTTTTATATTATACTTTATCTTTATCTTTGACCATTTGGTTTGTTTGTTAAAAATTAAAATAAACATTTTGTCTATTTGTCTTTTACTAATATTAATTTAGTGGTAAGCAAACTAGAAACTTGTAAGAATGATAACACAAGTTTGAATGTTAAAAAATATGTTTATTGCAAGGAGCATGCAATTGTTTTTCAAACGGGTGACGACTTCCGTCATAAAAAAAAAATAGTAATATGACATGTTTGATGCACGATGGATATTCATTTTTGTTTATTACGTGTTTTTTTTAAATGTGGGCTATTTTTTATTTTTGTTGAAAGAAAATTTATGATTTAAATATATAAATTTATAAACAAACATAAATTTGTAATTATTGTAATTTTTTTCGGCGATGAATATGTTTGTTTTCATATAGAAGTCAAATATGAAGTTTTCATATATACAAAAATGAGAAAAAGTTTGATGCACCGACGGTGTAAATTTTTTTTACACCGTCAACCAATCAGATTTCAAGGATGTGCCACGTCAATTAATGAAATTAAATAAAATGATATATTTTCTCACATCCTTGAAATCTGATTGGTTGACGGTGTAAAAAAACTTTACACCGTCGGTGCATAGAAATTAAACTCTACCAAAATTATCTCAAGAAAAGAAAATTAAGCATCTCATATATTAAATATTTTTCTGAAAATAAACCATGTTTTTAATTAAAATGCAACATTATAGTGAAACTTTTCTTCTTTCTATAAATATTAACTATTTTATTTTTGTCAAAAAATATTAATTATTATATATTGTTCTTTTTTTTTGTGAACACCCTCTCGTACTTTTTACTTGTTTGTCTGGCTCCAGTGATCCAATACCATAGAATACCACAGCCCAAACCCATGATCCAAAAACGTGAAAAAGAGGCCAAAACTTTTATTTTCTTTATTTTTTTACCAAAACTTTTTTTTCCCATTGCAGTAGATCAAAAGTTGACAAAAAAGTACAGTTGATCCAAAAAATGCTTCTTTTCTTCATTACCAAAAAAAACTAGCTGAAGCATTTCCAGATATATGAGATGCTTAGGGCCTGTTTGGTTTGAGAAAACATTTTCTGTTTTCATTTTCTGATTTCATTTTGTGAAAACGATTTTCATTTTCAAATTTTTGAAATTAAGAAAACATGTTTGGTTTAAATTCCTATTTTTCATTTTATGGAAATGAAAACATTGGAAGTGTGTTTGGTTAAACTATTTTCAGTTTTAGTTATGAAAATGATTTTTAGATATTAAAAAATATATTTATACATTCATTGATGAATAATTTATGGAATATTGTTTTATATAAATATCAGTTTTTTTTGAATAAGATAATATTTTTACATATTCACTTATGAATAATCTGTAAATACTAACTACAAAATTTACACATTACAAATCTTTCTTTTTTGGTATAAAGGAGGGGCTACCCCCAAAACCACAATACAAATATTTAATGTTTTTTATAATTTTCCAATGCATAAAAAGATGATTTTTATGTTTAGAACACATTTGTAAAAAAAAAAAAAAAAAACGTGAAAGTGTGAAACAACACCAAAAAATTAAGCCAAAAATCACTTCTATGCAACTTGCTAGACTTGGAGAGTGCAAATGGGCCCACCTCTCTCTTGACATCTCCATGACTCAGCGTTTTGATTTGAACCAAATGACGAGATTTCAATTGTTTTTGCCCGCAGCAGGATCGAACCCGTGACAAGGAGCTCACTAGAAGAAGTTAGAACCAGTTACAATTAAAATTCCACATATTTACAGGAGTGCCACCGCGTTTTCAACATTTCCATTCTTAACGTGTTTTGATTGAAAACATAAAGCCTGTTTGTATTTCCGTTCAGTCCAACTGAACGTAGAAGTGATACTGAGATACCTTTCACGTTTTCTCTCTTGGAACGTGTGTTCCCGATTTCCCATGTGCCAAACGTAATAGCAAACAGAAAAACAAACAAGCACATAGAAAACAATGATTTTTTGTTTCCGAATTTCCACTGATTTTAGAAAATATTTTCTTTAAAAACATTTTCAAAATGTGAAGTAAACATGTTTTCTCTACTGTTTTCCATTTTCTATGAAAATGAAAATAGAAAATGATCAAACCAAACAGGCCCTTAATTTTCTAACCTCTCTGCAGTCACACAAATAGATAACGAGGGTACAACCTCAAAATCGATTCGAGTCACCTAATGAATTGGATCTACTTCTAGCATTTTTGGATTCATTGAGATCTTCCAGAATCAATTCTACTATGATAAAAGGTACTTTGAGTAACTTCTCATAGAATCAATTCTATTACGATAAATTTTACTTGGAGTAACTTCTCATAGAATCAAATGTGAAAATCTACTCGTATCCATCCAAACATTCACTTCAATTCACATAGAAAGAAAAAGAGTTCCAAAGGTAATACTCAGAAAACATCAAAAAAAGTCTCTCGTGTCATTTCTCCCTACTCTCAAAGTGGAATGAATATTAGTCCTGGCACTTAAAGGCCTGTGAATACAGCTACCAAAAGGCACACAAGCACAGATCCAGAAGGCAATGCGGCAGCTGCGTTCCCAGGGGGTGGTGCCACCACTTGTGATGGAGATAGCCCATTACCGTTCAAACCTGGTTGAGGAGAAGATTCTGGGGAGAGGCCTACAAAAATTATAATTCAAATTAGAAACACAACTCATGTGAGAATCTAACTCAAAAGATGAAAGGGTTCAAGTAAAGATTTTTCACATACAACAAATTTGGACACTAGTTGAGTGCAAGCTAAGAAGAGTTTCATTGAATTTTTGTATTCTTGAAGTGCATGTTAATGCGGCTTTTTTTTCTAAATGGCGTAAAAAACAATATTAATTGGAACATGGGGGTGAAAAAAAATTTAATTAGCTGTCTGCGGTAGTTTCTGACATGGAATTTAAGGCATTCGGAAGCATCTCTGCGAATGGTAATAGGACAAATGACTTTTTCAGAACTGAATGACATGAACGTACCTTTTGCAGCATGAACAGTAGCCATTCGCAAGATTCCTTGTGAATGCTAATAAGACAAGAAGGAATCTTGACTTTTTTTCGGGTGCCATTCGCAAACATTCCTCTTTGTCTTATTAGCATTCGCAAGGAATCTTATGAATGCCTACTATTCCCTGTCAGCTCACTTCTGAACACTGAAAAAGCAACTGGAAAAGTAATTTGTCTTATTAGCATTCGTAAGGAATCTTCCAAATGCCTAAAAGTCCAAGTCAAAAAAACTACCCCAGACTGCTAAATATTATTTTTTTCACTCCCTTTTTCAAATTAAAGTTTTTTTCACGCCATTCAGAAAAAAAAAAAAAAAAAAACCTGTTAATGCTAGTTCCAAAAGATCTCTAGACATAGCCTAAACTATATATTAATGCAAGGATAGCATATGTGGAAAGAAGTGATTAAAGGCAAGCATAATCGACATGTAGAGGATGTAGGATGGATAACAACTATTGATTTTGAAATTTTCTATTGTTGTCTACCCCCATGATAGCGTCAGGCAATCTCCCTAAGGAGGATTGTCCACAAACTGAGACTTTACGGGACATAAGGAATTCAAACTCACAATCTATGAGGGGGGTGAGAGTTAAACTCGAAACGTAGTCCCCATTGCAAACCCAAGTTGCCCTTGATTTCATTAGTGATAGGGAAAAATTAAAACCTTTAATCTTCAAACCAAATAATACCATACTACTAGTAAAGACAAAGACAATCAAATGCCTCTTAGCCTTGCTAAAAAGAACATATAAGGATTAAATTATTAACGACACTGAATAGACAAGCCCCCAAATAAACTTAAATTATTGAAAACTAAATTGTGGTTTACAGACAGGCATTAGTAGTCAGGTCCACAACTACATATAATTCAAAATGTTTAATCAAGTGCAGAACTATTTGTGAAAGGAATATCTTCATAGTTAATAAGAAAATTGATTATATACAATTGATATGGTATGAAATTTGAGACAAAAACATAGATTTAAGGAAACAAACCAGGAGCAGCAGCAGGGGTTTCAGACACTGCAAAACAAAACAAGAAAAAAAAAACCTCATTACTGACATAACATGAAATCCATAAAGGAATGTAATTTTTCATCAACAGAAGGTTAAAAATTCCAAACTTTATGCAGAAGAAAATAAATCTGAGAAAACCCAGATGGGGAATGATTAAGCTTAAGCAAAAGAACTCACATCCACAGTTAGTGACAGAATTAGAAGCAGAAACTTTGCAAGCAGAAGGAAGAGCCAAAGCTTTTGTGGCATTCAATACCACACCAAACTGAGAGCTGCTTTTGAAAGCTTCACAGAGGCACGATGGAGCAGTTTTGAGGACAGATTTCAAGCCAGAGCAGCATTGCCCTTGTGGTTTGGTCACGGTGCTGTCGTTTGTAACGAAGGACAAGCAATCAGTCATTTTCAAGATCAGGTTTGAACAATCCGCGGACGGTGCTGGGGCATTGTTTGATGAAGCGCTGTGAGCAAAATCAACGGCACAGATGGCCACAACACAGAGAATGAGTGATACTTTTGAAGCCATGAGGGAAGAGAGTGGAGAATGAGGGATTGTGGAGTGAGGGAGATGAATATATAATGGTAGTGGGGTTGTGGAGGCTGTGGTGTTTCTTTCAACTTTGGAAATGGAAATTTGAAAAGGAGAGAGGAAGAGGAAGAGTGAGACTGAGACTGAGTGAATTATGGATTTGGGTTCCTACATTAAGCCAAGAAATCCTCTACATTCACACATTTACCAAATTTAGAAATTTTGATTGTATGACCAAGATTTTTTTATTGGTCGGTTCATATTTTTCATTAAAATCAAACCATTCAAATATCTTATAATTAATATCAGACGGTTTAAATGAAAAGATATCCCTATCGTTTGATTTTGATAAAAAATATGAGTCGACTAATCTTTACTAATGTAGGAGACTGGTAAGTAGAGGTACTGGTGTGAACAATGAGAGAGACAGTGAGAGTGGGGATTGTATTCATTTCAAAGGTTGTATTGCCAAGTCGACATTAAGATGAAAAATGAATGGTATACGTGTCCTACATTACCAAGTTTCACTCACCACCACTTAACAGAACCAAAACACTTTGAAACAATCAATGTGAACGTGAATGTGAATGCTATGATGTTTTTCTGAGTCAAATTTGGGCTTTTGGAGATTTCTGATTCCCCTGAAATTTTTGAATGAAAACCGGAGAAGAAAAATGTTCCTTTTTACTAGCTACTAGCTAGGGGGTAGAAGGAAAAAAAATTTAACAGTCATCTAGTCTAATGAACAAAGTATAAGCAATTTATTGGAACTAAAGATTTTAACCTTGCTATGCACAATAACTCTCATCCACAGTTAGTGACAGAGGAGCAGAGACTTTGGAACCATTCAGTGAAGTGTGGACCACTCAGATTCACACATATGGCCGACATGTATGTGGCCTCGTGAAGCTCTGCGATTGTTCCAGAATAATTAAGCTTCCATTGCATAGTTAACAAGCCTGAGGTTTTCAACTAGAAGTGAAAATAAAGAAAATCAACTTATCATATTATTTATGATGCAGAGTGTATATTACTCCTGTACCCTGCAGGTACTCATTTTTCAATCCTCCTAATTCCTTTCTTGGTATTATTCTAATGTGCCTTTTGATACCGGTATTAATATATTACATAAGTGTGTGTTTGCTTAAAAGTTGAAGGTAAAAACACATTTTCTCAATTCACCCCTTACATTCCATTGGTTATCTTTTGCATTGGAATGATGTAGATGTGCTTTTAGTAACAATGAGGACCACAATAATCCCTAAATAAGTAGAAAGTTCAGTGGAAAGAATTTTGCCTCTTCAGTATCATGATAAATTTAAGAACTGGTTGTATGTACACATGAAATATTGATAAATAACAAGACAAGAAATGGGAAAGAGCTATCTAGTTTGAACTACTGACACTATAACAGTTACATCATCAAGCTTGCCACCACTATAACCCACATATCCTATTGCCTGTGCTGCATCAGCAAAAGGACTTCTTGTAGATGTTGATTTTCCAACTTCTTGTGCTCTCTTTGCCAGAACTTCTGCTATTTCCTGCAAGTTAATCCATAAATGTGAGCATAAAGCATAAACTACTTCAGTGCATGTTTATAAATTCTTTTTACATTTGATTCTAAAGCCAAAAATTTTGGGCAGAAACTTCTGACTAGTTTCTGTATTTTAGAATTGATTATATAGAAAGAGAAGCTGATTCAAACATGCTATTAGACTCCAGAAGAACCAGTGAATTTGATACTAATCAAATTGATGAGATAATAAGTTAGCCATAGTTGTGTCTGCTATCATTGATGACTTTTTGGAAAATATCTGTGTTTCTCAATAAGACAATAGTCTATTTTCTTTCACTAAAAAATTAAGATGATGAACTCAGATATAACATTATGAATATACATTTTATGAATTGTAAAGAAGAAAGTGCTTAAATAAAGAACGAATTTATTAACCACTCATCACATGTAATCATTAGAAAGATAGACACACCCAAAATGAGAAGAAAGGAAATTAACCTGAGGTCCCAAGCTAGCTTGTAGTGATTTTGATATAGTTGATGCAATTTCTTGGTCATAAAGATTGTCAAAAAGGCCATTAGTGGCAAATATAATCACATCACCATCGCATAGATCGACCTTGTACCCCTGAAACACATTTTACCTAGAGTTGTTATCATATTAAATCAAACATATCAAAAATAATCTTGAAGTTTCAATGGATATTAATTACATAGTAATTTTAAATCTTCATATGCCGCTTCTAAAATTTAGAGCCTCACTGTTAAAATGAAGCATGCCCAAAAGCTCGAATGGCTATAGGACAACAAACATGAACTATTTTCTGAATATTTTTCATTTCATGTTAAAACAGACAAAATGTTACCAGGTAGATTACATACCTCAATGATTTCTGAGGGATCATCACCTTTAACTATATGTAATGGAAAATTGAATTCATGAAACTTGGCCGTTGATTTTTTAAAGATGAAACCATCTCTTATAATGATAAATCCAGTGTTCCCAACATTGGCTGCATGGAGGGCCTGCAAATATATTGGTAGAGATGACTTACATCCTTGAAAAATGTACCAATTCAGATGATAACTGCAGTTCATTAATAACTGTCAACTCTCCATCACTAATATGCAAATTGTTATGAATGTCTCAAAGGTCACATAGTTGTGTGCAACTCAAGGACTATTAAAGGAGCTAGATTTTTCCTTTCATATATAGTAGTGACATTTTAATACAACGATGACAGACTAGTATAGCAAAATATTTAATCAGGAAATTATTCTTGCTTCTCATGAACTGTATTCCCACATTCACTATAAGTGCACCTGCTACAAGAACATCATGCTCCTTAACAAATTCTAATGTGCTATGAACTGGAAGAGCATTCCAGTTCCCCAAATTCCATTTATAGACATGACCTAATATCCTACACAGGAATATTAGTACATTACATATGTATGAGAGCAGACGGATCATAAATAGAACATTGAGCTCAAATCATAATAGCAGTATTAAAGAAAATTTGTGACATACTGATATAATACTGTGTGGTAGATTAAATTGCAGGATAATTGAATGAATAACTCAGAATTCACTCAATCTGGCACTGCCGTCATTCGTTTTAGCTACCCACTTAATTTAAACTGCCCAGAAGAAACAATTAATCATTTACCTCTCCATCAAAATATGCAACCAAAACAGATGATGACCCTGGAGTTTGTGTTTCAGCTGCACTTCTAGTAAGAACTTCGGCAGGTTTTATGGTTGAAATGTTTTCATGACTTGACACAATATTTTTACACTTCTCCATGAGTTCCCTGATGTACGGTCCACTATTATTCCCTGCATAATTTTCTCAGTCATATTAGTAAAGTTTAAAACCAAGAAAAACAACTTTGATAGTAGCAACTATAAAGGTATGGGAAGGATATGATGGATGCTGATAAGTACTCTTCATTTTAGTCCACAAATGAAAGGTACTGTTATCAAAATAGTAAATGCAGGTTCACAATTGCAAAATGTAGAGAATAATATTTCAATAAATTGCATTCAATGATTAAATTGGACCACAGAACTTAGTAATAAGCTAACACTCAACTCAGCAATTCCAAATATTGCAGAAAGGATACCTTCAGGTGACCACTGACCAACTCCATCAGCCACAGCTACCCAGTTTTGGTGAGAAATAAAATAAGCATCTTCTCGACCTGTCAATGCCTGGAAGTTGTTATTAGTTGGCTTTTTAACCATCCACCATTAACAATTCAAGCCAAACATCACTTAAAATGTTAGGTGCATGTTCACACTTATATACAAGCAATAAACCTGCCAAACTTCTAGGCTAGAAGGATTTGCACATTGTGGATTACATTACTTCTAGACCAGAGTAAATAATGCATTTGAGAGATCCAACAGTTAGCAACACAGTAGCCATATCCCGTTGAGGAAAATTGAAATTTGTCACCCCTCTTCAAGTGCCATTACCTTCCAATAGAATTTACCAATGTCATTTACTTCTATGATCTATCTACTGGGTGGACACACATGTGTACTTCTAGAATTTTTTAGTGCAACTTTTTCATACTTATAAACATTCAATATATCAAACGATACCAAAATAAAAACATGAACAATCACAATAATGATTTCCTTTTAATGGATGAATTTTATTAGTTAGAATAGTGGAAACAATCATTGTCATGAACCGTGAATGGTTTTCATATTATATTTCTAATGATCGCAAATTCACAACAATGAATTGAAAATAGAATAGCAAATCTGTATAATGCTCAAGAAAATTTTAAAAATATAAATTGAGTACTTCAATTTTCCCCCAAAATTTTTACTTAACTGGGGTCCTTAAATCTGTACTTGAATCCTTGATTGGTTTATAAGCTTAATATGCTTCATTCTTATCTCAACTGACCAGGAAGATGATGTCATGATGGTAATGTCTGGAAGGTACCTTAGAGGGATGAGGCAAGCAAGCAGCAGCAGAAACTAGGAAAAGCTCGGTTCTTGAAGTATTTTCCCTGTGCACATGCAAGTAAACAGCATGAAGAAAGAGTGAAGATAATTTAGAATACACAAAATAGAAGGTAGTTGGCATACCCATAACTAGCCATCTCAACTGAATGTAGCTCTGGTACTGTTAGATGTGATGAGCTTTCATAATCATTTCTTTCAGTATTCCCCACATCTATCTTGTTTTCCATATCCGAGGATGCAGGCAAGTCATGCAACTAAACATAAAATTCACACATAACTCATATTAGAAAGGTTAATGTACCCAAAGAAAACCATATGCACAGCAAAGTAAATTTTAGCCTTGATAAGGAAACGGGACGGACCATAGTAGACTTTTCCATTTCACTTGCATCAATTGAGTCATCCACAATGTCATGGGTTGTCTCTTCATCATTAGCAACAAGTTCAGACTCTAAAGATGTGGTTAGGTTGTTTGCTTCTGTATTAACAGCTTGTTCAGAATCTAAAAGAGTGGATGCTGGCACCAATTCACTTAAGTCAGCATCAACACTACCAGTCAGGTAGCTTGTAGCTACATCTACACCATGACCTTTGTCAGCTGTCCTTCTACCTGACAAACAGAGCAATAACTATCAAAAATTCCAACAGATAGTGTAAGTTTACAAGAAGCCAGATGAGCTATAATGTCATCACCTTCTTTCTCTTCAACTTCCTCAGAAGCACCACTATTCATATCAGAAAACAAGTCTGACTCAGTAACTATTGAAATGACAACTTCTTCGAGAGCATCAAGTTTCTCTTCAACTTCCCCAGAAGCACCACTAGTCAGATCAGCAACTTCTTCATGACCATCAAGTTTCTCATCAACTTTCCCAGGAGCACTACTATTCATATCCGTGAACATATCTGCCTCCAGAGTAACTGTTGAAACGGAAACTTCTTCCTTATCATCAAGTTTCTCTTCAACTTCCCCAGGAGCACCATTATTTATATCTGTGAACATATCTGCCTCTCGCGTAACTGTTGAAACGGTGGCAACTTCTTCATGATCAAGTTTCTCTTCAACTTCCCCAGCAGAACCATTGTTCATATCAGAAAACATATCTGACTCTGGAGTAACTGCTGAAACAGCAACTTCTTCAGGAACATCAAGTTTCTCATCAACTTCCCCTAGAGCACCACTATTCACATCCGTGAACATATCTGCCTCTGGCGTAACCGTTGAAACGGCAACTTCTTCATGATCAAGCTTCTCTTCAACTTCCCCAGCAGAACCATTGTTCATATCAGAAAACATATCTGACTCTGGTGTAACTGCTGAAACAGCAACTTCTTCAGGAACATCAAGTTTCTCATCAACTTCCCCTAAAGCACCACTACTAATATCAGTGAACATATCTGACTCTGGAGTAATAGATGAAACAGAAGCTTCTTCATGATCATCAATTTTCTCTTCAACTTCCCCAGAAGCACCATTATTCATATCAGAATTGACATTTGACCCTGGAGTATCTGTTGAAAGAGCATCTGCTTCGTGAAAATCAAGTTTCTCTTCAACTTCCCCAGAAGCACCATTATTCATATCAGAAAACATGTCTGACTCTGGAGTAACAGTTGAAATGGCATCTTCTTCATCACCATCAAGTTTCTCTTCAACTTCCCCAGAAGCACCATTATTCAGATCAGAAAACATATCTGACTCTGGAGTAACAGTTGAAATGGCATCGTCTTCATCACCATCAAGTTTCTCTTCAACTTCCCCAAGAGCACCACCACTATTCAGATCACCAAACATATCCAACTCTTGAGTAGCTGCTGAAACAGCAAGACCATCAACTTCCTCTTCAACTTCCCCAGAAGCACCACTATTCAGACCACCAAACACATCCAACTCTGGAGTAACTGCTGAAACAACTTCTTTGTGACCATCAAAAGCACTACTAACCGGATCACCAAACATATCCAACTCCGGATTAACTGCTGAAACAACAACTTCTTCTTGACCATCAACTTTCTCTTCAACTTCCTCAGAAGCACCTCCATTTATATCAGAAAACACATCCGACACTGCAGTAACTGTTCTTGAAACAACAACTTCTTTGTGATCATCAGCTTGAGACTCTTCCTCACACACACTAGGGACACCATTACACTCAGCAGCACCATCCTCACTTAGAATCCCATGTTGAGCATCACCGTCCTCTATTGAGTCCAACTTCAAGTGTCTATCAATTTTTTGTGACTCATTAATCACAGTTCTCTCAGATTCATTATCAAGAACAACACTTTCCTTTTCATTTATTGGAATCTGAGGATTTTGATCAGCAACACCAACTACAACAATTGATGATGATTTACTTTCCTCCTGTAAATTATCATCAACCTCATTGTTCAAAATTTCAATACTGTCACTCAACAAAGCTTGAATACCAACTTTCCCTCCTCCCTCAACAACCTCACAGGCGAGCTTCTCTCGCTCTAATTCAGCTAACTTATCTCTAATCTCACTAGCTTTGGCGAACTGGAACACAAAGCTACCATCCGAACACTCTGCCAAAATAACCAGAAGATCATGCATGTTGGACAATTCAGAAAAGTAAAGTAAAAAATAAATAAAAACAAACCCAGTTGCGGAAAAGGAAAGTTAACACAAACCCAGTAAACAAAAAGGAAAAAAGTTAAAAGTCTTGAGAGTTAAAGCAGCATACCAGTTGAAGAGAGAATATCAACATCATCAGGAACAGAGCTTGAGGAAGAAGAGGCATTGGATACCAAATGGGTATGGTGAGTTAAGCTGATTCGTCTTCTAGGAAATGGAAATGGAAATGGAGCAGAGATTCGAAACTGTTCAGAATGTTTGGATGGAACATTGCGGCATGGAATCCAGAGACAATGGTAGCTTCTGGAGAAGAGATCAGCCATGATTTCATCAAGTTCTAATTGTTTTTCATTTTTTGATTTGATTAAGGTACGATGATTCTGGGTTTAAGAGTTGGAACTGTGAAATGATTAAGGATGAAGAACACAACACAGTTAGTAGGAAACAGAGGAATTCCTGAGTATTCTCCACCTTACATCCATGGAATAACGATATGATTATGGTGTTTTATTAGACTATTACCTCAAAAAAAAAATCTATTTATTTTGTGATAAAAAAACAATAGAGAAAATATTGCATGAATCTAATAATTATTGCTTAGGCAAATCATTAAAATTTTCTTCAATTTTTGTAGGTACATTTACATTGTTTTCTTCTTCATGTGATGTGATTCACATTAGTCTGTAACTCATGGATTATATGAATTACTATACTTTGATTAGTTTCTATTATGTCGTGCGTGAATGAATAAAATTAATCTTGCTATATTTTAGAAAGTTCTTCATTTAAAAATAACACATGTGTAAACTTTAATGTGAAAAAAAAACAAATCCTAATAAATAACGGATGTAACATAATGCTCAAATATAAGTACAACAAATTATAGGCCTATTTCAGGCTATGACATGAGATGATGAGATTCAATAGAGTCATGATATTTTCATAGCAAATATTCATAGTTGCAATAGCTTTGTTATCAAAACATTATATCTAGAATGAGTGCGAGTAATAATTAATATACACCTCACTTCTCTTACATCTCATTTCCTTAGCCTCATTTTGCTTCATTAAGGTGGTTTTGTTGGGACCTACTTCCTCCAAATTATTATTATCTATCCAATTACCAGACAAGGACACCAACAAAGGATAAAAAGACCAATGTGGAGTGGAATCGTGGTAAGGTATCCACGTGGTTGGAAGCAACATGGGATGAGGATGGAGATCCAATCCCTATTGGTCCGAAATCTATCCACGTTAGCTGAAACAATTTCTCTACAGATTTCATTGTCCTACTTGGCCTTCTATGAGTACCCCCTTAGATTCTCCCCCACTCCACATCCACACACACATTAAAATCACTCACTACAAGGCTTGCATTTGCCAAGTATACTTTGAAAGCAGCCTCTAGTTCCTTCTCAGTTCTCACTGTCTCTCCTGAAAGGTTTGTAGAGGGAAAAGTAAAGAGAGATGGCAGCTGCTGCAACATCTGGTGCTGTGTTAAATGGCCTAGGATCTTCCTTCTTGTGTGGAGGAAATAGGAGCCAAACCTTGCTGGCTTCTGCTGCTGGAGCCAAAGCTGGTGCTGCTGTTAGTCCTAAAAGACTTATTGTAGCTGCTGCTGCTGCTGCACCAAAGAAGTCATGGATCCCTGCTGTTAAAGGTGGTGGGAATCTCGTCGACCCAGAATGGCTTGATGGATCGTAAGTCCACCCATCTACTCATTTCCTCTCATTTTACTTTTATTACTTCTGCAAGTTTGGTTTCATGATTTGAACATTTGCACATAATTTAAGGCACTCATAAGCTAAGTGTGTGCATGGCTCCACTTTTAGGAGTCTTAAAGCAATTGTCATTTATCAGAATCATAAGAATATAAGATGTTTAGCACTTGACTGGAATCAATTCTACCAAGAAGCTAGAGTTAGTACCTTATGTGGTAGACATAATCAACTATGAGATTTTATAATTGGATTCTGCAACAATACCTTATAGAAATTGCTTTTCTTATAAATTTATTCAAACATAAATCACTTCACTCTGAACTTACTTTTACCACTCTCAACTCACTTTTACAGTAACCACTTTTGCCAAAATCAATTTTGACAACATCGATCAAAACAAACACTAAGACCACTAAGACTTGAAGCTTCTAACTAAAAGTGATTCTATAGCATTTTCCTGTAAACCAAATATGCTGCCTATGAGTTTCTCTTTCAGAATTTGACTCATTCTCTGTGATGTTTAAACTGCAGGCTACCTGGTGACTTTGGTTTTGACCCACTAGGCCTAGGAAAGGACCCAGCGTTCCTCAAATGGTACAGAGAAGCTGAGCTCATTCATGGAAGGTGGGCAATGGCTGCAGTTTTGGGCATCTTTGTTGGCCAAGCATGGAGTGGAGTTCCATGGTTTGAGGCTGGAGCTGACCCCAATGCAATTGCTCCTTTCTCCTTTGGTTCTCTTCTGGGCACCCAGTTGATTCTCATGGGGTGGGTAGAGAGCAAGAGATGGGTGGACTTCTTCAACCCAGATTCTCAGTCGGTGGAATGGGCCACTCCATGGTCTAAGACTGCTGAGAATTTCGCCAATTACACCGGTGATCAAGGCTACCCAGGTGGCAAATTCTTCGATCCATTGGCCTTAGCTGGCACTCTCCAAGATGGAGTTTACATTCCAGACAAGGAGAAGCTGGAAAGATTGAAACTTGCTGAGATCAAGCATGCCAGGCTTGCAATGTTGGCCATGCTGATTTTCTACTTTGAGGCTGGACAAGGGAAGACCCCCCTTGGTGCTCTAGGCTTGTAAACAAAACAATTCATGTAGATAATTGAATTTGAGTTGCTAGACAATGAAAATGAACCTTAGTTCTGTGTTACCCCATGAAAATTCCAATTCTATGCTTTGATATTGTATGTGAATACCTAGTGTTTGTAGTGTAATTTAGTCATAGTCTAAATACTTCATTTACCTTTCTTTCTCAAACCAGGTGCTGTGAAAAATATATGTGAGTGAGACTTTATTTCTCAAATCAGGTGGTAAACCAGGTGGTGTGAAAGACTTGGTATGGTTGGATATTATTGGAGTGTTATGAACAAACTTTTAACTAAATCCAAACTTGTAGCTCAATACATATTCACTGTGCAAAATAATAACCAAACACACCCATATGAGTTGAAAAATATACATTTCATCATGTCCATGTATAGCATGTTTGGATGTTCCAAAATATGTTAGCTAGGAAGGTGCTTGTTGTAGTTTATGAATGACCGTGATTTTGAAGTAAAAACTTGGGTTGCAGACGTGCAACCAAACACTCTACTTATTGTAGCTTATGAATGACACGTACAACCAAACACTCTGTAGCTTATGAATGAACCAAACACTACTTAGGAAGATTTTGATAGTTTCATGATTCTGCTCTCCTTGCTTATTCGCTCCCTATAGCCATCAAAAATTCACCCTCACACACAACTTCACCTCCAACATATGCCTTACCTTCCATCTTTGCTAGTTCAAAACTCTTTTGCAGCTTAGTAAGTGTCATTCTCATAACTAAGGTATCTCCTGCAATCACGGGCTTACAAAATCTCACTTTGTCAATTCCTACAAAGAAGAAATTCTCACGAGAACCTCCCCCTTCAGGCTGCAACATGACCAAAACACCAACTTGTGCCATTGCCTGCAACAAAAGACCTGTAATTCATGTTCTCTTCTATAGCAGATCACCTTTGAAACCTTTTTTCTTTTTCTTCACTTTCTTAAATGCCAGGCATGAGATAGTTCCTGGTCAAATGGAACTCTTAAGGTTTCTTTTGTGCAAAAAGCATTTCTCCAACAACATAATTGTACTCCCTAAGACTCTCTCGCTAATTCCACTTCAAACCGAGGATTTTGTGATGGATAAATTTTCTGTCGGGAACTACCCATGTTGGTAATTTGTTTTTTAACTCATTTTTTTTTTGGTAAATTGATTTTTTTACATTATTTAAAAAAAACTGTTATATGAGAATCTCTCTTTTTTTTCCAGGCTATTGTTGTATAATCTCAATTTTTTTAGACACACAATCACAATCAACAAATGCGATGCACCTTATTTGTCTTTTCATGCTTTATACAGATAACCTTTCTTTCTTATATCTGCATTTTTATTATCTTTTTATATTATATTTACCACTTTCCAGGGGGAACCATGAAATGGAAAGCCGCTAGGTTTGTGTTTTCACCTTTAGTTCAAAATTATAAATTGCTTGTTACTTAGGTCCTATTGGTATTATTTCTGAACATATAGTAACCATTTGGCTTGTATGGTGCAAAAATTAGATAGAAGCGTCTTGGAGTCCTTTTAGTTGTACCCTACGGAGGAGTTTATTATGATCACCTAAAAACTTGTGTAAGGTTACACCATGCACTTTTGACCTATAGTAGCAGATTTTATTGATTTTTTTTTTAAATAAAAAAAAAACATATTTTTTAATTACAATAATAATAGCACTAATCACAACATATTTCTTAATCCCACCATCACCAACCTCTCTCCACTCCACCACCATCACCCAGAACCCACCCACCACCATCACCGCCACCGGTGAACGGCGGTGAAGTCGCCGGAGAAGAACTGAGGGTTGGAACCTCTTCTCCTCGTGGTGGAGTTCGTTTCTTCAAAAGACAAAGGAATCGGCCGGAAAAGCCCTTTACAGGTGGCTGTGGCGGCGGCCGGCAGTGTCAAAACGACGATCTGACTTAGGGGTTTTGTTGCGGACGGCGAGGGGAGTATGATGGTGGTGGTGGTTTCTTCGTATGGCTCGTGGTTTGGCTGGGATCGGAAAGAGAAGGTTGCGGTGGTGATGGGTCTTTCATCTGCTTTGATCCAGATCTAGACTTCAAGTTCGCACCTTCCCCCTTTTTTCCGTTCCAAACCCTAATTATTCAACATGGTTTGTTCATCTCAATCT
This sequence comes from Lotus japonicus, assembly GCF_012489685.1. Classification (NCBI taxonomy): domain Eukaryota; kingdom Viridiplantae; phylum Streptophyta; class Magnoliopsida; order Fabales; family Fabaceae; genus Lotus; species Lotus japonicus. The sequence goes on along the minus strand of NC_080046.1, from coordinate 66,593,400 downwards.
TTCATTCCTTTTTTTTTTTCTGTTCAATTTCAATTCTTCGATTTTTTATGGATTCTTTTGTTGTTTTAGGAAGATCGAAGGTTGCTGCAATGGAGGAATGGAGACTAGGTGAAGGAAAGGGGGTGGTGGAAAGGAGGAGGTGTGGAACAAACCCATGATGGGTTAGTTGAAATTAATTTGCTTAACCTACAGAATCAATTTTTCTATCTGGTGTTTTGCAAGAGAGAAAACTAATGGGGGAGAGGAAAGTTTTGATTTTGATTTTGGTTTTTTGAATGGGTGGTGTTTCTTCTTCTTCAGCTACTGTCGCAGGGTTATTGTGGGAAAGATGATCTGGGTTGAAACTTTCGTTGAAGGAGCATTCATGGCTGCATGTCATTGCTTTGCTGGGTTTGAAGGGAAGGGATTTGGGGGATATGGAGCAACAAGTTCAGATCTAGTTGTCTCAACAAGTTCAGATCATGTCATTGCTTTGCTGGTTTAGGGTTTAGGGTTTAGATGAAGGGGGAGAGAGAAGAGGAACATATATATTTTTTTTTGGTACAGAAATAGATTAAGATTAAGATAAACGTTTTTTTTAATTAATTAAAGATAAATGTTTAATTAAAAAAATATCTATTTTGATGTTTTTTAAAACCTGTTATAGTAGGTTAAAATGGCTTGGTTAAACTGTACACAAGTTTTTAAGTGATCATAATAAATTTTCCCGTACAATATATTGTTAGTACTAAAAGTTTTTGGCTTTGGTTTGAAGATTTTACAAAGATCTAATTGTTTCTTTATCATTTTTCTATTATGCAGATTACTCAAGTATACAAATTTTATGATGAATGCCTAAGAAAGTGATTTTTCAACACCTTCATTAAGAGTTCCTATGGAGCAAACCATAACATGATTTTGTCATGAAATTTTTCAAAGGTGAAGAAGAGATGTATCTAAGGTGAATACAACCAACCACCAATAATACTTTTTTTTATAAGCACCATCAGTAATACATATAAGTAGGGGTGTTCATCGGTTCGGATCGATCCGATGAAACCGACGAACCGAACCGAACCAAAGCAATTGGATTGGTTTTTTTTGTTATTTGGTTCAAAACCGATCCAAACCGATAAAAACCAATGAACATTGGTTCGGTTCATGGTTTGAAAAATTAAAAACCAATGAACCGATGAACCGAACCGATGACAAATATTTATTTACGAAATATTTAATATATATATATATGTATTTATTAAAGTAATTTTTTGAAGAAATAATGTTCATGTTAGACTTTTTATGTTTGTTAGACTTATTATGTTTTTGTTTTCTATTATTAATTTGTAATAGTACTAATATCAAACACCAATTTAAGCATTTCTACATTGTTAAGTAATTAAGTTGTTGATTATGGATTATGGATTTGTGATTAAGTTATGATTGAGTTATTGATTTGTCATTTTTATGCATTGTTAAGTTGTGAATCATATGTGATTGCTTTATTTTTAAAGTTGTGGAATTGATATTGACAACTAAAAAAAGAAGTTGTAAAACCGATGAACCAAACCGATCCAAACCGTTCATCATCGGTTCGGTTCGGTTCGGTTTTGAAATTTTTTGGTTAACAATTGGTGGAAACCGAACCAATGAATTTTGATTGGATCAGTTTTCGGTTTCACCTAAAACCGGTCCAAACCAAACCGCGAACACCCCTACATATAACAAGGAGAGGAATAACTCAAGACTCATTTTATAATATTCGACTAATGAGTTCAAATGTTGTTAAGAAATAAATAAATAAATAAATATATATATATATATATATATATTGGGAGCTCGTAATATATTAATTCACGAAATAAGAGTCTACTAAGAGAAAAGAACAAGCAATCGACGCAAGAACATGGCCGCATTATTAGCGACTAATGAGTTCAAATGTTGTTAAGAAATAAATAAATATATATATATTGGGAGCTCGTAATATATTAATTCACGAAATAAGAGTCTACTAAGAGAAAAGAACAAGCAATCAGACGCAAGAACATGGCCGCATTATTAGCGTCCCTCTTAACATGAGAAAATAAAATACTATGGAAACTGGCAGCGATAATCTTGCAATCCTGGATAACTGCGTCAATCCCTGGTGGGCATAAACTGCTCCTGAGAACACTAATGATAGTAGCAAAATCAGACTCAACAATAATGCAAAACCGTTCCTGAAAACTATATTATTATGTAGTAAAAGAGCAAAAGTATAAAAAGACTCTATGGTGGTGAAATTAAGCTAGTAAAAGAGCAAAAGTATAAAAAGACTCTATGGTGGTGAAATTAAGCTCTCATGGTAAATATGCATATCATCCCTCCTATACCTTCCCATATTAATCTCAGGATCATCCGAACTGCCATTCTTTGTGTTATAGCTAACTAATTGGAGATCAATAGTTCGCATAAAAACTATGCCATTTTCTGAAATGCACAAAGGTCGAAGGCAACAAGAAGCATGGATGGGCATAGGCATAGCCATGTTTAACTTGGAATGAGGGATTAACATCAACTTCTTCCAAGATTGTTGATTCCCATACTTTTTAATCAACCACACAACACAATGAATATCATTAAAGTAACACAAGCAAAGACGGTTACTCAAGACTTCAAGCACATGATTGAAGGGGTGGTCACCACCCATATGCAGAGGGAGCAACACTTCACCATAGGTCTCCTTCTCCAAATCAAAGGAAATAATACCATTTCTTTCCGGAACCCACCAATTAAGAGAACCACTCACAAATTTTCCTTGCTTATCCCACCATCGCCACGGCACCTGATGATCACATGGGAAATTCTGAATTGTTGTCCAAGACTTAGTACCAAAGGTATAAAGTTTGGTTACTCTAGGAAAGCCATAAGTAATCAACACTTTGTACTTGTTGTTAACTTGATCGTAGCCAAAACCATATTGTGTGATCACATCGTCCCTCACATCAAGATCAACGGGTGGTGATCTCACATCAAGGGGTGGTGATCTCTTGGATGCCAATCTGGTAAATGGGTTCATCAATCTGAATAAACAAGATCTATCAGCCAAACACAGCAACCCATTGCATGACCCTAAAATATGTACCCATTTGGTTTGCACGTTGAACCTACAAGTTTCCAAAGGGGCTAATGGGTTTTCCAACAATGACTGCACATAACATGATGTTAATGATTTCCGATCGTCATAGAAGGCCAAAGAGACCAATTGTTGGAAGGTCAGGCTTGTAACGGACGAGAATGGGGTGCGATCATAGCAGCCCAAAGAGGCCAATCGTTGGTGGGTCATGCTTGTAACGGACGAGAATGAGGTGCGATAATGGTCCTTCGCGAATTGGGGATCGGAGATTAGAGTTTTCCATGATTTGCAAACGCATTTAAAACTCATAACGGAACTCACCGGAACCCTAAAAAGGATCTCGAAGATCAGTTCATCCGGCAACCACGGCAAACGGGAATGTGGTTGCCTCATATTGATGGCTTAGAAACTCGCTTGCACCACTCCTGTTTTTCTTGAATCCTGTTTCAACGAAAAACTACACCCTAGTTTCAATCCCAATCCCATCCCAATATATAACAATAAAACTATAATATTTACAATCTTTTATTCTTATGAGATATTATCTTATTTTTTTAACTCTTTAAAGATATTATCTTGATAAGGGAAAAAACATATTTTCTTATCATGAAAAAAGATATTATCTTGATTCTTGAGAGACTTTCTTTTGGTACATGATCTTCATTCTTAATTAGTCAAATCCAAAAATAATGAGTCAAATAAAAAAAAAATTGGATTAAAAAAAAAAAGAGTATCAATAAACATTTACATAAAAAACAGTAGAGTTCAGCTAAACATATTTCAATTCTTATTGTAGACTAAGTAAAATGTAATATATATATTTAAAAATTTATTATCTAAATTAAAATTTATAAAAAAAAATTTGATAACTCTATATTTCTCAAAATTTTATCTCTTATTCGAATTACTTTATTCCCCTTTAGATAAGAATTATAATTCATTTCTTAAAATTTAAAATCAAAATAAATCTCAGGAATATATTATTTATATTAAAAATATTTGATTCATTTTATAATCTTATTATTAAGATAATATTTATTGAAATTTAAATTTAAATATAATATAAATTTGATACTACTCACATTTCACAAATGTAGAGTCTAGGATAATTGCAATTTGCAAGCATGAAACTTGATAATTCAAACCAATTGACATGTCATTTTGCATATACAATTTGCAAGATCTTTTTTTCAGCAAAATTTGGAGCAATAGTCTTCCAACTCCACATGTTTATAGATTTTGATCCACCCGAGGCCATGTTTATCCAAATATCCCTAAATTGATACTATATGCGTTCCTTATATTAAATTTATATTAAATGATGTTTTTCCAAAAAAATGTTATTGCATGAACAATATTTGAGAAAAGACAAAATACATTCTATATGGTAAAATAGGAAAATAAATAATACTTTTATGAAAGTTAACAAAATTAATTACACTCTTTAATTTATTTATTTTTGATAGCCAAAACATTGTATTCAAACAGCATAAGGGGCGCTAACTCAAATACAATGAATAGTGGACCAGTCAACAAAGAACCAACTAGAAAAAAAAAACAAGAATGAAGAAAGCATGAAAAAAAACATATCAGCAGCAAAAGAATGAACAAGAAATAAGAAAATCATGCCAAAACAGAGGCATATAGCCAACTTGGTCCTTGAAAGTGTACGTCGCCTTTAACTTCATTCCTAAACTTTCAAAATGGTGCTCGTGGTCCCTGAATGTGCCAAAATCTCCTTCATCAGCTGTCCATGGGTTAAAAAAATTCACGGCTATTAACAAAAAGCTGAGTTGGAATTTTTTTTTTCTTATAAGCCAGGAGCTGATGTGGCATGTGAACATTAAGAATATTTGGCATCTTCCAAGAAAAAGAGAATTATGCCCACCACCTAAGACTATCTTTAATGGTGTTGAAAGGGGGGTGTTTAGTGTTGAAAGGGGTAAATAATGGTGTTGAATTGAAGTGTTGAAAGTTGAAAGGGGGAGGGAGGAGTTGAAAAAATTCAACATAGTTGAAACCTGCGTGTGGGACCCAGTGGAGAGAGAGGGGCTGCAGATCAACACGTGGCTCCGTTTGATTGGTCCGGACGATTTTCGTTTATCCTAATCTTTCCAACTCAATTATTTCATTCAAAAAAAAATTAAAAAATATAATTTTTTTACCAAAATTCATGATTTTTTTTTCTCTATAAATAGAGACTTGGTTCGTTTGATTTGGAGACAGAAAAAAAAACCAAGTTTTCCATCATCTTATTCATCTTATTATCTTTCTATTATTCCCTTTGCTTTGAAATAAAATATATTATTGCAGATGAGGTTATGGCAGCGGCAGTAGCATCTCCAGTGGATGCTCCCTCACCAGTTATTGCTTTAGCTTTCCGGTGGTCACTCTCTTTGGCCAAAGACTTGGGGTTCCGAGAGGTGTGCCTTGAAACAGACTGTCTATATCTCTTTGAGATATGGCAGAAGTCTAAGCGTGGTGATTCCTACTTGTTTTCAATTCTTAATGATTGTAGAGACTTAGTCTCATCTTTTTCGCATTTTGTTTTGTCTTTTGTTCGTCGAACTGGCAATTCTGTAGCCGATCACTTGGCTAAGAACTCCTCAAAATTCCATAACTCTGTTTGGATTGAGGAGGTGCCGCCGGAGATAGAGTCTTTAATTCAAGTTGATGTACTAGCCTCTATGGCTTTTTGATTTCTTTAATGAATTACCCAGTTTCAAAAAAAAAAAAGTTTCTTTTCTTCCATTTGAAGTTAATAAAATAAAATAAATTATTGTGTATATTTTTTTAAAAAATATTAAATTGTTAAGTGTTTTAATTTAATTTACGTTAAAAAATATTACGTTAATTTAATTTAATTTAAAAAAATAAAAAAAAAACATTAAATTAAATTAAATCGATAATAGTTTATTTAATTTAATTTTTATCGAAAATTTTAATTTTATGAAATCATAAAAAGAAAAATATAAAATTAAATCAAAATATGAAATAAAAAAAGTGGTGGGGTAGGGTGTTGAATGAAAAACCATTGGAGTGGGTAAAAGTTGAATGAAGTGTTGAACTGGAGAGAGAAGGTGATGTGGAGTGTTGGGAAGAGAAAAAGTGGAGTGTTGAAGGTGTTGAATGTTGAAACCATTGGAGATGGTCTAATGTTAAACGATCTGAGGCAGCAAAGAGAGTTTGAAGACCATTAAAAAATAGAGGCCCAATGATTGCAATGCAAATTGAATAATTGCATTCTTTAATATGTGAGTGAGTTTATATGCTTTTTTGCATTTCAAAGTTCAGGTATATATTTACTAGTTTAGACACCCAAAATAGATAAATGTTTTAGTACAAAGGAAATAATTACAAATATGCAAATATATTTGGAAAAAGAAGATAAAAAAAATTGAATTATGCAAGATTTAATTGATTATCTAACATTTCGTAACATTTTTAAAAATAGAAGAATTTAGCTACGCCATGAATGTTTTTGAAAGGGGAGATGACCTAAATAAAGAACTCAACTAAATCTAAAAAGGATATAAAATATAATGTAAGTGATTTTTTTAGTAGAAATAAAGTAATAAAGTAACTAATTCAATTTAAAGAAAAGATTGCACAAATCAATTTAATTTATCATCATAAAAAAACACATAATTAACAAAATATTTGTTGTCTTACAATTCTTTTGGGTTGATAGGATATTAGGATATGAATCTTCAAAACTAATATTTTTAATATATCTCACTACGATTTTTTATGAATCTTCAATATTCATATTTATGTCTAGGTTTGTTTGAAAGATGCGTCCTATCTTCTAATCATATGATCTTAAAATTTGCGTTATTTAAGATAAAGGGGAATATTTTGGATTCTTAATTTTGATCCTCAAATAATAGCTCAAGTAGTAAAAGCAAATAGTTCAGAGAGCAATCACGGAAGATAGTAGTTTATCCTTACGATGTATAATAAAAGTTTCAATTTTGGGCCATGTGAAGAGAAAGAACATCATATATAAAGACAATTAAATGAATTTCAAATTTGTTCATAAAAAATTGATTATTGTGTTGAAAATACCACTAGGAAAGTAATATGTCAAAATTGCTTGCAAACAGAGCAAACATAGCAATCCTGGAAACAGAGCAAATAGAGCAAACACACTTGCACAGAAGTTTTTCTAAAAACCATGATATAAAATGAAAACTGTGATTCAAAAATCAAAAGGACTAACATAAAGATCCAAACTCCAGGCATTTTCATGTTCTCTATGTTTAGTACTTTCATTCAATAGCAGCAGGATGAGCAGTGTCCTCTAGTTTACGTCTCTTCGCAGCCCTCTTACGCTGCCTAGCCTGTGACTTTGACCTGTGAAAGTCACAATATCCAAATTTGCCAACAGGTGGATTTTTGCATCCATTGCTCCGACAACCCTTCCTGACTGGGGCAACATCACATGCAAGGAACAACATAGAATCAATAAATGAGAATGAGAGGAAAAAACAATAAAACAAGGAATAAAAAGGTGGAGATCAACATGAGGGGGAGCACCTTTAGGTGCAAGTTCAGGAGCATAACTCTCATGGTATATATGTATATCAACTCGATACGTTCCGAAGATCTTACTAGGATAATACACCTCGCCATTCTTTGTGTCATACATAACTAATTGGTTTTCATTAGTTTCCAACAAAACAACGCCATTTTCTGAAATGCACAAAGGGCGAACGCGAAAAGAAGCATTATTATTGCGCACAGGAATCTTGTAATGAGGGATCAACATCATTTTAGTCCAAGACTCTTGAATACCGTACTTTTTCATCAACCACACGACGCAATGAATATCAGTAAAGTAACACAAACAAAGACAGTTATTCAAGACATGAAGCACATGATTGCAGGGGAGGTCACCATCCATATTGTGAGGAAGCAACACTTCACCATAAGTCTCCTTCTCCAAATCAAAGGAAATAATACGATCTCTTTCCAAAACCAACCAATTAAGAGCACCACTCACAAATTGTCCTACTTTATCCCAACATTCTGGCGGTAGCGCAGACGGGAAAGTCTGAATAGTTGTCCAATAATTAGTACCAAAGGTATGAACTTTGGTCTCGCCGTTAGAAGTAATTAGCACTTTGTACTTGTCGTTAACTTGATCATAACCGAAACCATACTGTGAGATGGTACGCCACATCACATCAATGGTTGGCGATCTCTTGGATGCTGATCCGGTAAACGGGTTCCTCAATTTGAATAAACCAAAATCATCAGATAAACACAACAACCCATTGCACGACCCTATAATATATACCCACCTGGGTTCCACCCTTAAGCTAACGGTTTTTGGAGGGACTAATAGGTCTTCGAACAATGACCGCATAGAACATGTTGTTATTGATTTCCAGTCATCATTGGTTAAAGTAACCAATCGTTGGTGGGTCATGCTTGTAACAGAGAATGAGGTGCGAAAGTGCTCCTTTTCGAATTGGGAACTGGAGATTAGTGTTTTCCATGATTTGCACACGCACATGAATCTTTTAAGGAATCTCACCGGAACCCTAAAAAGGATTTCCAAGATGAGTTCCTCCGGTAAGACCGGTAACAACAGCAAACATGAAGGTAGTTGCCTCATAGATGGTTTTGACTTTTGAGCATCCGTTTAGCTTGCACCGCTGTTTTTCTGCAGTCATGTTTAAAGGAAACTAAAACCTAATTTCGTTCACAATATAACAATAAATCTAAAATTCTTTCAATCTTTTATTCTTGTTAATATCCTTTAAATATATTTTCTTCAATCCGGTCTTTTATTCTTGTTACTATCCTTTACTATTTTTGTTACTATCCTTTTTAGTTAAAATCAATTTTTCTTGATAGAAAAAAATATGAGCATTACTCCGGTACCTATGAAAATTAGAGAGTTCAGTTCCTGTAATTCATTATTTAGACAACTAAAGAGTAAATTGTAAATATAAAAAATTTATTGCTAATAAAACCATGACAAATCAAAATAAAGAGTCATTTGAAATATTTGAAACCGATCTTCATTCTTAATTACTCAAATCAATGGAAATTTAGATTTTCAATTAAAATAATAAAAAGTATGAGAAAAAGTTTGATGCATCAACGGTGTAAAGTTTTTTTACACCGCCAACCAATCAGATTTAATTTCTTGAATGTGTGAAAAATAAATTTTTTATTTAATTAGATTGAGTGGCATGACAAACCTTTGAAATCTAATTGATTCACGGTGTAAAAAAAACTTTGCACCGTCGGTGCATCAAAATTAAACTCCAAAAAGTATAACATTTACATAAAAATGAAAGAGTTCATTTAAACATGTTAATTTTTGTAAAAAAAAAACATGTTAATTTTTTTTAGGTTGTCTAAATGACCCTAACCACAGTTTGGGCTAAATCATTTAGTCCTAGGTGAACTAATGATATTCAAAATAACTAGGCTAAGTTTCATAATTATTTATTTAGCTTAGATATCATTAAAGATTCATTTTTTTATAAACTAAATAATTATATTCAACTTTAGCACAAGGGGTGCTAAGTTCAAATACAAAACAGGTAAAAAAAAGACAAACAAATCTAAAAGTTAAAAAAAAAAAAGACAAATGTAGGGGGCTTTTGGCGGTGATCAGAATGACGAGAACGAGTAAGCAAACCCGGCTAGCTATACTTGACATGTATACTAAGAAAGTGCAAGTTGCAGTTGCAGGTATATATATATTTATAATTGTCAAAGTTTGCTTATTTTTGTTTACTCTTTCGTGTTCTCGTGATAGTATCTAATTTGTGCATTGGCTTCTCACTTTGCTAGCTACATGCAATTAATATTCTGACTGGATCATGCTAATTAACGACAAAATCTCCGATCGAGTTGACTTTATAATTTGTTTGAGGAATTGAGGTGTGTGTATGCATGTTTATACAATACCAATATACCATGTATAGATAGATTGATTCTTTCAATATATATATATAGATATAGATAGATTGATCCGTTTCTAAAATATAAATGAATAAATATGATGCGCAAAATAAAAAAAAGAATGAGATGATTGCGGATTGCGGAAGAAAATTTATTATTTCACACTTCTTATAGAATTTATACACTTGTGCTTGTTTCAATTCAATCTTTGTTTACCAAAATAAAACTTTTACACTTAAAAACATTTCTTTTAATCAGAAAAAAAGGAGGGGAAAATTAAATAACCAAAATGGAAAATATTATACACTTCCCAGGCAAATGCCAACACTAGCACACTATTAAAACTAGTTGAAAGCAGAACATATCTTGCGAATTTCACCATCACTTCCTGTCTTCAACTCAATGTTGCTCATCTTCACCATTGACTTTCCAAATTCCACATTGAATTTTAATCCAAGCAAGCCTCTTAAGCCCAAGTACCTCCGCACAAAGGTTTTTGTTGAAGCATCATTCCAAAGTGCTTGATCAGATAGCAAAATTCCACGACCGTTCCTCAAATTGGCATAGTAAGATGTGTCAAATCTGTTCTGACTAGTAGTATCAAGTGCAACTCGATTAGAAACACCACTGTTTTGAGGGCAGAGTGCTTGAAGTTGTGGAAGAAATGAAGCATCGATGGAAGAGTCAGGACCATTTGAAGTGAAGTTGTACAATCTGTTACTGAAGAATTGGCAAGCTGTAGTACCAATGGTATGTCCACCTATATACATATATACACATTCATAGATCAATACATAGCTGTTAATTGAACTGCTCAAAACTTTCATGTGACACATTTTCTTTGCATAACACTGAATGAATTCAGAATAAGATGCATCATGTTAATTAATTAGTAATTACCAACAAGAGTGACGAGGTCTTGAGTGTTGAGACCCTTTGCTGCGAATTTCTGTTTTTGGACATCAACAGAGTCAAAAGGGGCAGGTAAGTTATTGACATCTGAGGCTTGTGACACGCGGCCATCTCTGCGCCCAGTTGGCACTTGCCAACTCAGTCCACCACTCTGCAATTACAAGTTCAATTTTTATCAGAAAAGTATGAAAGATTCTTTCACAAGAGATTAATGTAGGAATGAATGCAGTTAAAGAAAAACAGTCAAATTTTAATGAAGTTTTTCTTTTTAATTTGGATACTCAGCTGCCTCTACAATCTATTTTTTTTGTAAGCAAAATGAATACATTAAAATAGCACAAGCACTGCTGAAATAATAGTTCACATCACAGCCTCTACAAACTATGCAACAATGAAAGCCTATGCTGCAGTAAAATGACAAGTGTATAAATTTTTTACATATTTAACTTTTCATCATGAATCAATCAGAACTAACTAATATACTCCCTCCGGTCCTATTTATAAGCATGAAAGAGAAGAAAAATCTTGGTCCTTTTTATAAGAACCAAATGAAAGTTTGAGCTATATTAATTAATTTTTTCCAATGATGCCCTTATTAATTCTAACTTGTAAAATGTGTCTCATTAATTATTCTCTTTCTTTTCCACTTTCCAACACTAATAACAAAGGGTAATTTTGGAAGTTCATTTTAATTTAAGACAAATTTAATGCATTTTATCTAGTTTAACTACATTTCTTAAACTATGTGAATTTTTTTTTGTTGCTTATAAATAGGACCGGAGGGAGTAAGAGTTAATGGTTAAAAATTTAAATGATAAGTTATGATACATAATTAAAAAGTCAAACATGCTTAATAATGAGTTAATTAATTACCAGAACAACGGAATCACGAGCAGCAAGGGCAAGGATGTCAGCACAAGACACAACACCAGGGCATGCAGCCTCTACCTTAGCCTTGGCATCATCAATAACTTCATATCCTCTTAAGCCAAGATTTGGAGGTGCGGTTCTCTCGGTGCCGGCGCCAGCAATGAGAACAGAAGCGTCACAACCTTGCACGAAGCAATCATGGAAGTGCATCCTCAGCAAACCAGCTGCTAATGTACGATCAGACTTCACGTGGGATTCAACTGCGGACCGTACAATGGATTCAGCACGAGGACATGTTCGCCGATAGAACCCCACACGCGAGCCTTGGCCATGCACTGTGTTCACAATACTGGCCAAAGCAAGCAGAAGAAATGCAATTCTAAACAAACTTCGCTCCATGTTAATTAATTATAAGTAAGTGATTTTGCAAAGGTAGCGCCTTAAAAGAACTAGAAATTTGCTGATAACAAAGAAAGTTTGTAGGAAATAGTTGTTTAGGCTCTCAATGTAAGAAAGTGTGATTCTGTGGAATACAATGTCATGCATATTGTGGTATTTATAGGGGCCTTTTGGGGTGATCAGAATGAGGAGAATGAGTAAGCAAACCCAGCTACTCGACATGTATGCAAAGAAAGTGCAAGTTGGTATCTATAAAATCAAAAATAGTTTTCTATATGATTATTTGAAAGGATACGGTGGGTCTGTCTGGGAAGGAATGAACTTGGTAAAAGGGTTTTTGTCAACAGTTTGAAGCTAATTAATTAAAATGCAATTATACGTGGTTTCCGCGTGAGTGAGTGTTTGTTTGTCAAAGTTTGCTATTTGTTTACTTTTTCGTGTTCTCGTGATGTCCAATAGATGCCTTGGCTTCTAACCTTAATACATGCAATCTGACTGAATCCTGCTACCAACATGATAAAGACAAAATCTCCGTGTTGACTTTAGTTTGTTTGAGCTGCATGTGCATATAAGTTTATGCAATATTAGAGATTGACAGCATATATGTTTGTATATAAGTATAATTATTCTATAAGTATATTCATTGTCTGCGAAAATGTCAGTAAGAAAAGATAAGCTTAGACCCAAATATATTATGAGTGAGAATGTGAGATTATATCACATTATATTAGTGAGACTTGGCATAGCTTAAACTACTCGTATCAATGGGTTGGTGAATATTAGCAATGGTTGTGAAGAAAGCTTCTAATCTGTGGATTAGCTAGCGATGCAACAATCAATAACATGAATGATAAGTTTGAGCCAAAATTAATGATTGTTTTAAAAACTGAATGTATCTTCTCCACTATTGTTACATCATAAATAACAAGTAGATACTCGTGTCACAATTGGATGCTACTACTACATATCTCAATCCTTCTATTCACTGCTCTATACGAGTTGTGAGAAGCTAGATGTTTACCGTTGTCAAGTGCGTGTATACTATAAAATTAATTGATAAATTATCGCTAAACATTTCCTCGGTGAAATGCGTTCCACTAGTTTAATCTAGTTACTAGTAGCCTAAGATTAGGTTTCAATAAGATGAATTAGATGCTTAGCGAGGAGATCCACAATTACCTCTTTCAGCTCAGAGAACACACAATTTTCTTTGTTGATCCGAACCGTCTTTGTGCTATTAATTGCTCTTAGAATGCTCATGAAAGTTTGATTGCAATGTTCATCACTATCTTCTAATCAACCACATTTCACCATCATTAATTAATGTTCATCCTTCGGTTTATGATAAGGATCTAGACCTGTTTTATTCACACCGTAGATTGAGACACAACATAATTATTGAAAACTTCAACAATATCAACAAAACTAGTTTTTCTCTAAAGGCTTCAGCCGTACAATACTCATGGATCGAAGAATTTACCAAAATGGTCTAGATGTATGGTAATTAAGAAAATATACTTCTCAAAATGATCTCAAATGCATTTGCACATAACACGAACCCTAACAATTATTATACCAAAGCACCTCATGTTTGAATTTCAATATTTGTCATGAAATGCATCATTATGAAACCATTTTTTCCGGCTTAATAACTATTATACATTTTTCTTATTGCAACAAGTTTTGCTTCTATTTTCCTTGAAACTAATCTCAAGAGAGCTAGAAATAGGAAACCCCCTAACAAAATACCCCCCCCCCCCCCAAGACACTCATGTCTTCCAATGTGATGAATATTGTTTCTTCCTAACTATGAGAATTAATGTTACGAAATGAGTATGAAGTATCAACTAGTGGCTGTGTTCTTGATCTAATCTCAATAGAGAAGACTTGTTGCCTGTAGAGACCTTATCTCATTTACATAGAATGTTTTGCTTTAAAAAAATGCAGTAGGCTTTAGACATTAATCATATTTGTCGTGGAGTGAATTCAACCCAAATCCATATGGATTATATCCATCGAAAATAAGATGCAGAATATATCCAGTCATATTGTATAGGTACGTGACAAACAAAGCCATCCAGTCCAAGTATCTTAATTTTCCTTCCTTCCACTAATTCCAATTAGACATGCATAGTGGAGACAACGCGCTTGAATAGAAAAAGTAAAAGCAACCATATGTTCATACATTGAAGTAGACTTTAGCAAGCACAAGACAAAAGTTGTGAGCCCAGCTTACCAATAATACATGCTCTCTCATTTTCCACTCCCTCTGTGTATCTTTTGTTCCTTTGCACATATATAGCCACTTGTAGTTAGAGTGTTGCAGGCTTGCAGCCATCTTTGCTTACTCATTCTCTTAACTTTGACCCTCAAATCCCAAACCCCCCCTATAAATACCCGAATCCCAGGCATCACAATTAGTATATTCCACTATTCCAGAGTCTCGTATTGAATCTAAACTCGAACTTTTAATTAGTTCTTTACAGGAACTGCATTTGCAAAAACACTTTAATTTCCATATAATTAACATGGAGCAAAGTTTGTTTAGTGTTGTCACTCTTGTGCTTGCTTTGGCCAGTATTGTGAACACAGTGCATGGCCAAGGTGGCTCACGTGTAGGATTCTATTTGGGAACATGTCCTCGTGCTGAATCCATTGTACGATCCACAGTTGAATCCCATGTTAACTCTGATCCTACCTTGGCTGCTGGGTTGTTGAGGATGCACTTCCATGATTGCTTCGTGCAAGGTTGTGACGCTTCTGTTCTCATTGCCGGCGCTGGCACCGAGAGAACCGCAATTCCAAACCTTAGTTTAAGAGGATTTGAAGTTATTGATGATGCAAAAGCAAAGGTGGAGGCTGCTTGCCCCGGTGTTGTGTCTTGCGCTGATATCCTTGCCCTTGCTGCTCGTGATTCCGTTGTTCTGGTAATTAATTAACTCATTATTAAGCATGCATGTTTGAATTATTATCTATGTATCATAAATTATCATTTAAAATTTTAACCATTAACTTAGTTCTGAATGATTCATGATGAAAAGTTAAATATGTAAGAAAATTTATACACTTGTCATTTTATATAACTGCAACATAGGCTTTCATTGTTGCATAGACTGTAGAGGCAGCTGGGTATCCAAATTATAAAAAAAACAAAACTTCATTCCTACGTTCATCTCTTGTCAAATAATCTTTCATACCTTTCTGATTAAAAATTGAACTTGTAATTGCAGAGTGGTGGACTGAGTTGGCAAGTGCCAACTGGGCGCAGAGATGGCCGCGTGTCACAAGCCTCAGATGTCAATAATTTACCTGCCCCTTTTGACTCTGTTGATGTCCAAAAACAGAAATTCGCAGCAAAGGGTCTCAACACTCAAGACCTCGTCACTCTTGTTGGTAATTACTAATTAATCAACATGATGCATCTTATTCTGAATTCATTCAGTGTTATGCAAAGAAAATGTGTCACATGAAAGTTTTGAGCAGTTCAATTAACAGCTATGTATTGATATATGAATGTATATAGGTGGACATACCATTGGTACTACAGCTTGCCAATTCTTCAGTAACAGATTGTACAACTTCACTTCAAATGGTCCTGACCCCTCCATTGATGCTTCATTTCTTCTACAACTTCAAGCACTCTGCCCTCAAAACAGTGGTGCTTCGAATCGAATTGCACTTGATACTGCTAGTCAGAACAGATTTGACACATCTTACTATGCCAATTTGAGGAATGGTCGTGGAATTCTGCAATCTGATCAAGCGCTTTGGAATGATGCTTCCACAAAGACCTATGTGCAGAGGTACTTGGGCTTATTAAGAGGCTTGCTTGGATTAACATTTAATGTGGAATTTGGAAGGTCAATGGTGAAAATGAGCAACATTGGTTTGAAGACAGGGAGTGATGGTGAAATTCGCAAGATTTGTTCTGCTTTCAACTAACTAGCTAGCCAATTAGCATAACAAGATGCATGGCTTATAGCTAGTGTCTTACCAAAGTGGTCTTATCTTACTAGTGTGTTGCCATTTAATTTGGCTGTCAAGTGTATAATGTTTTTGTGTTTACTTATTTTGATATGCAAAAGAAGTTTGGGATAGAAAAAGTATTTTATTTTTTCCTTTTTCTTCCTTTTTTTATGAAAAATGTAAAAGTATTTAAAAGAAATGTGAAATATAATAATTACTCTTTTTAGATTAAGGAAAGGAAATTGCTTTTTTTTTGTCAATAAAGGAAATTGCTTAAAAGTACGATGATTTCCCTATTTTTTATTTACACCCCAAGATTTTTTGGGTCCAAAACATCAAGTTTTTTTTATGGCATCAGTGATACACCACCATTAGATTTACAACTTCTTGTTAATAGGCCCAAAAGAGACTTCAATAAGCCCAAGTGGCTTAGCAACTATCTTTAGATGATTATTTCTGCATCTTCTCTTCATATCTCTATGAGTGTGTTTATAATTGAGCATCAACCAAAGATATTTTTTTTGAAAAAGAACCCTCCCACTTGAAGCAGACAATGTCAAGTTTCTTATTGACATCCTAATTAATTATTTTGGTAGCAGTTGGGAGAATTTATGTGAAGCAATCAATTTAGAGTAAGTTTTAGAAAAAGAAAATTCAAACAGAATCAAAGAAACTGATCAAGTGGGCATCAACCGACACGAACTTATACGTGTTGCTTTTCTCAATCTCATTTAAGAATAATGTCCAAGATTTTAAATTGCCTATCCACCACCATGAGTATGGTTGTAATAGGAAGTTTTTATTAATCACCAAATCATATAAAGTTAGAGTCAATTCTCAAACTTGGCTAATCAATACTCCTCAATTCCTAATGATAAGACTCGAAAGATATACTTGACCTTTTTTATATAACATTTCTTATTATATTATAAAAATATTTATTATCATTTTATCTACCTCTTACATTAATTATACTTAATTCTAAAATTTTAATTATCACTAATATTTTATATTTTTTCGGATTTGAATCTCCTAATGTGTTAATATTCACATGACCATGTCATTCACGTGAAGATTTGAGCATTTAATTCTATTTCAATAAAAATGGATACATAAAAAGAGAAAATTAAAATTGTGCAGGAATAATACTAACTATCAAATTTCATTAAAAAATTGATTAAAGGTCCAAATCTTTCACATGACCATCACATCAGGGGATCCAAATCCCATTTTTTCACATTATTTAACGCATTAATTTTTTTTGAAAGTTACTTTTTTTTTGAAAGTTACTTAATAGTAATACATTAATTAAAAATGAATACTTTTTTTAAAAAATAAAAATAAAGATGAAAAATTGTATAATTGTTTTTAAAACCAATACACTCAGCATCAAATCTTTTCTTAATAAAAAAAATTATCTTGACTCTTGAGAATTATATAATTATAGACAGAAGGAGTAACAGAAATTATATTGCATTATTCATGACACGAAGAGTGCTGTCACGATAAATTCCCTTACCCATTCAGACTCAAATGCGGGAGACAGTGCATTGACCACTAGAGAAACTCAGTTTTCACGATGCATATTTTAGGAAAATAATTCTTAAGAAATACCTCAAATGAAAAGGAACAGAGTAGTATGTGATATATATATATATATATATATATATATATATATATATATATATATATATATATATATATATATATATATATATATATATATATATAGGGGATGTATCATATGAGAAAGCTTCTCATATGTGAGAAAGATAAGAATGATTTTTAACTGTTGGATTAAAATAAGCGGTTGAGATTAAAAGATATACTTAAGTGAGTCACGTGCTTTATTTTCCTTTCTTCCCTAATCCTTGTGCTCTGAACGATTCCCTATTTTCCTAATTTACTAAGCTCAGGTTCCTTTTTCTAATCTCCGTTCTTCATGACAATCAATCTTTTTTCCTAATCTTCCTTTTCAAATTGATTTGTTATGCCCAGAGCAATTGATTCTGCAAGCTAAGTCTTAGAAATTTGAGAAATTATAAAATAAGAACGACATAAAGTTTCTTGGCCTAGCAATTCATTTGGGGCATTTTCAGACCCAAATTTTCTGTCAATAACTGAACGAACGTTTGCGGCGGGCGGCGCTAAGCAACTCGAATGAACAAGGGAACATAAAGTGGATTTTCCAGATCTAGTGAGGCATAGGAAAACAGGGCACGTTGGGAAGACTTTGCGGTGGCGGCATAGCATAGCTCGACAAACAGGGGAAAGTGATGAAGAAAGACAACTTGCAGAACATGCGAGAGGAAAACAAAAAAGGAATCCATTGCCGCGGCGGCCTCAACAAACAAGAACAAGGATTGAACGGGATGGAGAAAGAAACTTTCAGAACGAGATTGAGAAATTAGGGAAGGCACGTGAGTCACTTAATTAAGTGTTATAATCTAATCCATCCATTTAAATCTAATGGTTAAAAATCATTCTTATCTTTCTCACATAAGAGAAGCTTTCTCATATGATACATCCCCCATATATATATATATATATATATATATATATATATATATGTATGGTGATGATATGGAAATGATGTGTGCATTAAATTTTTTTTTTGTGTATTAAATCACTACTAAAAAAAAGTGATTTAGCGAGGGATTTTAGCGACGTATATGTTTCTTTCGTGATTCATTGAATTTGATGTTGATTTGCCATATGTACAGGTTTGGGTTGGAACTTCCGGTTTCATCTCCTCTATAAGCCTCGACATCTCAGGATAGAGGGAGCAATCTGCTTTGTGTTTTCCTTCTGTGGATGTTAAGCTAATAAGCTGCTTGAATCAAGAGGTACATCCCTATCTGTCTAAGTTTGAAGCTACTGAAGGGCAAAACAAATGTGCTTGTGGGTAAAATCATTTTCAGCAACAATCTTTACTGAACTGCTACCATATGTTGCTTTAAAACCTTGCTTGCATGAGTTAAGTATGAGGATTCAAGCCTTCAAAGTTTATTTTAGCTTGAAATCCTTGTTAAGTTTTAGATTTAGTACCCTTTCCTTGTTTTGTCAATTTACTTATATATTGACGAATGCTTTAATTTA
Source organism: Lotus japonicus (assembly GCF_012489685.1). NCBI lineage: Eukaryota > Viridiplantae > Streptophyta > Magnoliopsida > Fabales > Fabaceae > Lotus > Lotus japonicus. The sequence continues at coordinate 66,574,136 of NC_080046.1, read as the reverse complement.
AGCCTGTATATGCTTTTAAATTGGGGATTCATTTACTGAACTGCTACTTATTGGTTGCTTATTGTGTGTTAGAAACATGAATGTGCCTGAAAATAGGAAATGGATGGATAATAGATTGGATTGTGAGAAGCATGTGACTGAAGAATTCCTATAAATTTATTAGCAAGGGAATGTAAATAAAAATGTCAAGTGGTTAGCGACGGACACTTCCGTCGCAAACAGCGACGGACTCCTATATTCCGTCTTAAATAGCGACGGATAATTCCGTCGCAAATAGCGACGGATTGTTATGTTCCGCCGTAAATAGCGACGGACTGTCCCGTCGGAATTAGCGACGGATTCATGGGATAATCCAGCAAACAGTTTAGCGACGGAAATATATAAGTTAGCGACGACACATTTCCGTCGCTATCAGCAACGAATTTAAGAATCCCTCGTTAATTATTTAGCGTCGCCACTTTGCACGACGGACAGGGTTCCGTCACTAAATTTTTAGCGACGGAATTTTCCTTATTTAGAGACGGATTTCGTCCCTCACTAATTTGCTTTTTTTTAGTAGTGAATAATCAGTTGTCCAAATGCTACATTAATGATTTTATATAATTATTTCTAACATATTTTTTTTAATAAGAAAAAAAATGATGCAATAAAGGGGCATTCCGAGAATTGACAAGAGGTTGTTTGAACTTATTCGTTTGGGCATTCCGAGAATTGACAAGAGGTTGCTAGTGACGGAAACTTTCGTCACAAAAGTAGCGACGAATTATCTGCTAAATTTCTTAAATACGTGTAACATATTTTTGAATTTGTTGATGCTATTTACAATTTAAATAGATAATGTTCTTTAAAAAAACTTATTAGGGGTCCATTTTATTATTTGCTCAGGACCTCCAAAATGTCGGGACCGGCCCTGCTTCAACCCAATACAAAGAATAGAAATCAAGAAAGAGAATGTAAATACATACAAAAGCCTCAAAGAGCAACCCAACCCAAAGGAGTAAGACTTGATAAGGTATGCCTCATTAAAACCTTACTAGGAAAACCTTCTTGGGAAAAACCTAGAAGGAAAAATAGTACATACAATATCAAACCAAAAAGTCTCCACAAAAAATAAAAACAAAAACCACTGATTGTGCTCCATAAAAGCTCCACCTCCACATACGAGTAGCAATAGCACCCAATTTAAAGCCAAGCTAACCAATTCATATGTGGGGTGAAAGCATTATTTAGGTGTAAGTATCATAATCGATAGCACTAGTATACATCTCACCATGAGCGAGTTTGCTTAAAGAGCTTAATTAAGCATTTATAGGTATAAGTGCTTACTGATAAACTAATTTAAAAATCTTATTAAAAAAACATAAAATGTGTCATAGAAAGGCACAAGAATTTATTCGTAACCTAATTTGAACGTCTTACAAAAAAATAAGTTTAAACAATTTATAGGTATATGTATAGTATATTTCATAAACTCTCAAAAACTTGATTAAATATTTATATATATATATAAGATAAGGTATTTTAAAGAGGGTACATATCATTAATAATGATGCAAGTCATACTTTTCAATTGGTGTTTCCTTGTCAATTAATTTGTAGCAGCTGCCTTTGCTTACTCACTCATTGACCCTCCCTGACCCAAAGCCCTTATAAATACTTACACTCTTGAGGACATTCTCAGCCACTCTTTGAAACTAGAGTGTGATAGAAACTTGCCCTTTACTACTAGTAGTAGTGCAATTAATATATGCATTATATTCCTCACAAAATGGAGGGTGATTTGTCTCACAAAAGCTTCCTTCTAGTGTTTCTTATTGTGCTTACTCTGCAGGCTTTTGCAGTGCATGGCACGAGTGTAGGGTTCTATTCAAAATCATGTCCTTCCATAGAGTCCATTGTTAAGTCCACAGTTGCATCCCATGTGAAAACTGATTTTGAATATGCTGCTGGTTTGCTGAGACTGCACTTTCATGATTGCTTTGTAAGAGGATGTGATGCTTCTATTCTAATTGCTGGTAATGGCACTGAGAAACAAGCTCCCCCAAACCGTAGTTTAAAAGGATATGAAGTTATTGATGAAGCAAAGGCCAAATTAGAGGCTCAGTGCCCTGGTGTTGTGTCCTGTGCTGATATTCTTGCTCTTGCTGCTCGTGATTCTGTTGTTTTGGTAATTCATCTTGTTTTCTTGTTCTGTTTATTTTGTTTATATTAGCACCATTTCGGGTGCATTTAATTATGTTAAAACATGAACAATTTGTTGAAATTTATCACTCTTTTGAACTTATACCACCAAGTTATTGGTCAACTAATAAAAATTGTTCTAGTTTAAGCAATGTTCTCGAGTTTGATTTTCTGTGAATGCAATTGTGTTAAATATTGTAACCTATAGAGATTTTACTCCGCTCGAGCATGATTGTCTCATTAGATAATACACTAGTTTAAACCAAAAAAATATGAGTACTCTCTTGTTGTGATGTTTAGCATGAGGTGGTTCGAATAGAAGCATAATGATAAAAAATTAAAAATTAAAATAGATAAAATTTGGACTTTAATTTTGTATGTGTATGTACTATATTGTTTGTTTTAATAATAATTCTTGAGTTATTATGTTGCATGCAGAGTGGTGGATTAAGTTGGCAAGTGCCTACTGGACGCAGAGATGGAAGGGTTTCAATTGAAAATGAAAGTTTTTCTCTGCCTGGTCCTAATGACTCTGTGGCAGTCCAGAAGAAGAAGTTTTCTGATCTGGGTCTTAACGTTCAAGAGCTAGTCACTCTTGCTGGTAATATATAATATATATGAGTGTGTGTCTAAGGCAAACCATAATTTATATTTATTAATTTGATATGATGTGTCAAACTATATTAGGGCTTGTCACCTCTAAACTTTAAACACTAAAAGATTTTATGACATACAACTTGAAATATAAATACAGTAAAAGTAACATAAATAACCAATATTAGAATAAAAAAACTTGAAATGATTGACAATAATGACACTGTGTCATTTGATAACTAGTTTTATTTATTGGAAGGTCAAATTGAATATATAGAATAGTAAAATGGGGCACAAGGGGTGCCCAGCCCATTTACAAGAAAACTACTGCAGAAAACAGCAGCCAAAGAAAAGAGCAGAGCAAAATAAAAGAGGCAAAGACTAAGACAAAACACACTTGATATCTGGGAGATGGGAGAACCTCCATTTGATATCTAGTGAGATGGGAGAACCTCCATTTATATTTACAAATTCTAAATTTATATCTGGGACATCTTTAGGTTTGACAACACAAAGTTTGTGTCATTGAAATTTGGTGGCTTATAGGGTGCACTTGCAATTAATGTCTTGCACGGTGCAAGAGCACCCAAAAAAAATAAAAAAAGAGTAAAGTTATGAAAACAGCCCTTCAATCTTCTTCTTTCTCTCTCCCTCTCCTCGTTGATGGCACAACACGTCGCAAGGCCCTTCCGTCCCAGAACTTTTCTGTCGCCGTGCTGTCGCCGCAAGACGTCCTCCTCAACAGCGAGTACTGCGACATCTCATCTCCGTCATCATCGCTGACACCAATTTAGAGAAGGTGAGACAAGGGGCGTTGCATATCTGGGTGAGAACCACCACCACCACCAATTTCCCACCTTCTTCCATCATCACCAACCTCCGAAATCGCCAAGATCTTCATCGACCCATTCATAGGGATTTACAGGGACTGAGCTATTGTCCTCCGCTGCCGCAAGACCCATTCACAGTGATTGAGCCATCTTCATTGACCTTAATTTCGACCCTCTCAATTATTTCTCTCCCATCCCTCTTCTTCTTCTTTCAACTATTTGTCAATTTTCTCACTGCTACTCCTACTCCTGTTGATTTTACTTTGCCCAAATTGTATCATTGTATGTATATGTACAGTGAAGCAACCTTGTGAATTTCGTTTCATGATTTATCCCTCTTTTCCTCTTGAATAGTGTTTTTCATTGCAATAACTTTTGCAGAGGGTTATGGGTTTTCTTCTTCTGCAAAGGGTTATGGAATTTAGATCTGGACATAGTTGTCAAATACGTTGGTGTTGTGGGTGGCGAAGAGTGGTTGCGATTTTCGATTTATTGACTCGAACTGTTTTTGGAACCGACAGTGGCAAGGAGGTAGGCCGGAAATACCCACGGTGGCGTGACGGTGGACGGCTGTCGTCGGCGACGACGGCTTAGTGGCTGAGCAGCGTCATCATCAAGGGAAAGCAAGAGGAAGGAAACAAGGGCATTAATGTAAAAATCAAAATAATTATAATTAAGTATAAATTTAATATTAAAGGGATCTTGATAGAATATGCGGTTTCTATGGCCAAAACCATTCATGCACCGGTGCAAGACTTTGCACATAATGCACCTTATACGAAACCTTGAAATTTAAGTAATAATATTTAAGAGTGATAAAAAAATATGTAAAAACATTTTACAAAAGCTCATATCTTTGATGCAAAGAATTTACATGGTCTATTAAGTATAAACTTATCCAGTTATATCCTAACCCAATTCTTTAGAACAAATTTTTCAATTATAAAATGTGTCGGTACAAATTGGTTAGATATCTATTTTATGCACATCAAAATTCATCAATTATTGCAGTTTTTTTCTTAATACTATTTTGTTTCAAATCGCTTTCTTCTATAGGAACTTGTTAGTTGGACTGGGACATGGTTCAGATCAATTAAGTATATATGTTGCACAGTTGTACACATAATTTTTCTTTTTAAAGAGAGATTTTGTCAAAAACAATGCTATATATAGGTGTTTCCATGATGTTAACCAAACACTTTGGCGTTTATACTTATTTTTCCACACTCCAATTGCATCTTCATAAAATGAGATAAAGGAAGAAATAAGATGTATGATATATAATGTTATAGAAAATGAGAAAAAAAAGTTAAGTGAAAGTAATATAGAATAATGAGTTAGAATGAATCAAAACGAGTATTTTTTTGTCATGCACTTGAAACATGTTAATAATTAATAAAACTATATAAAAAAGAGTATGGAGCCAATAAAAACTATAATATAGAGGGAAATTATGACCAAGACATTTTGACCAGTTGGTAGAGACGGATCACTTCCTCTTCCTCTCAAAAGGTTGCGTGTTATATTCTCATTGCTGATGTGAGAGTTATATTGGTGAGTGATCTGTAAGTACCTCTATAAGCAACCTGTAATTCTGGGAGCATGCCCTAACTCACAATGATGACCAAAACTAAACTCATCCAATCTTTTTTAAAAAAAGGGAAATTAATGTTGAACATAACATCAGCCACATCTAATCAACACAAACATGAAAAAGTAAAAAAAAAATGTGAAAAATGTGATTCTCATTGTTAGAAATCGCCACAAAATATGTGTGTCGATTAGATATCATCAAATATTGCGGTACACGGTGAGTGCATAATCATTAAACTCATCTATATTGATTTGTGTATGTATAGGTGGGCATACAATTGGTACAGCTGGTTGTCGGAACGTAGCAGACAGAATTTACAACACAAATGGGACTGATCCTTCAATCGACCCTTCATTTCTTCGAACTCTACGAAGCCTTTGTCCACAAGACCAACCAAGTAAGAGACTTGCAATAGACACTGGAAGTCAGGCCAAGTTTGACACCTCTTACTACGCTAACCTCAAGAAAGGCCATGGAGTTCTCCGTTCTGATCAAGTGCTCTGGACTGATCCTTCCACCAGAGCCATTGTTCAGAAATACTTAGCCGCCACCGGTTGTGGTCCTGGCTCCTTCAACGTCGAATTTGGCAAGGCTATGGTTAAGATGAGTAACATTGGTATTAAGACTGGTGCTAATGGTGAAATTCGCAAAAAATGTTCTGCTATTAATTAATAAGCAAACTTGTACCTTTATTGTAATATCAATGGTATAATATATGCTTGTGCAATGCACTGCAAAATACATAATGGAAGAGTGGATCTTCAGTCATTCAGTGTGACCATAAAGTTTGAGTTACTTTACCGTGGCGGATTACAGTCTTTTGTCGCCAAATGGTGTTAGTATTAATTATGTGCAGTTGTATTTGTAGCTACAACATGTTATTTTAGTGGGGCATATAGCTTCAAACTCCAAACTATAGAAATCTAAATAAATTTCTCCTCAGAATTGATTTTAATAACTTCAAAATTCCAAAGATGTCTATCACTCATTTCACACAATGACAGTTGACAATGTTGGCCGGCCTAACTGAAAAGTTAATAGCAAGAAAAATCCACCATTATTTATAAACAAATCGCTGACACGTCCAAGGTTGTATAACTTTGTATGAACGTACAAAACTCATCACAACTGGTATGCCCTGGCTAGAGACATCAAATTGAAGAGTTAAACTATGTAAATCATAACTCTTGATATTGTCAAGAGAATATTAATAAGGAGATACCCTTGTTATTGTCTTCAACTAGGAATAGTTAAGGTGCATTGAAGAAATGTTCCAGTGATTTTATCGAGCAGTTCATCCCATCTTCACTTGTAAAATCCCCATGCCATAGCTGCAACACTACTTTCAATCTCAATTGCACCATGGGGTTTCCACTTTCCTTAAATGACACAGAAAACAGTGAAGGCCAGAATACAGCTTCAGGCAAAAACAACAGTTCCAATATTTTGTTAATTTTCATTGTGGTTCTTCTGGTTGCAATTATACTGCTATTGATTATGTACTATAAGACATCCAGAAAGCTCAGTAAAATAGTGAACGGGCAGGTTCCAGCGGTTGAAGAAAAAGAGAAAGATGTGGAGTTCAGTGCTGAGAAGAAGATAGCTATAGGGGAGGGGACAATGATGACAGTTGAAGATAGAAAGGAGCTTGTGTTCTTCAATGACAAGCTAAAATTTCAAATGGGTGAGCTTCTGAGAGCTTCTGCTGAGGCATTGGGTCATGGAATCATGGGGAATAGTTACAAGGCTATGCTGAATGATGGATCCACCATTGTTGTGAAGAGACTAAGGGACTTGAAACCACTCACTAAGGAGGAATTTGAAAGGATAGTGCAAGTGATTGCTAATCTAAAGCACCCAAATTTGCTGCCATTGCTTGCTTACTACCATTCCAGAGATGAGAAGCTCATGCTCTATAGATATGCAGACAATGGAAATCTTTTCTCCAGACTTCATGGTAATTTACATCATCTTGCATCTTATTCATTTCTCTATGAACATCCTACAAAAGCTAATAATCTTCTAGAATTTCAAACTGCGGCCGCAACATCACAGGTTTTGGAATCCTTGTATCGGCATCGTGACTGCAATTGCAGCCACATCAACCTGTATAAGCCTGCAATTCCGCAACGCAACGGCAACTGCAACCGCGACCACAACCGCAAATTAAAACCCTTATTATTGATGATTAAGCACTAATAACTTATGATCCTGAATAGATACAAAATAAATTTCGACTCACAATTTCATTTATTACAATGAATTGTCCTCTTGAAATTGGACTTTTGATTTCAGATGGTAGAGATGGAAACCGGGTTCCATTCAGCTGGAACTCAAGATTATCAGTAGCAAGAGGCGTGGCTCGAGCATTGGAGTACCTTCACCTCAACAACAAGTTCCACAACATTGTCCCTCATGGCAACTTGAGGTCTTCTAACGTGCTCTTCGATGCAAACGACACTGTTCTTGTTTCAGACTTCAGCCTTGCCTCCTTAATAGCACAGCCAATTGCAGCTCAGCACATGGTTGTTTACAAATCACCTGAATATGGGTTGGCAAGAAAGGTTACAGTGCAATCTGATGTTTGGAGCTATGGTTCCCTTCTAATAGAACTTCTAACTGGCAAAGTATCTATGTGCTCTGCTCCACCAGGGACCAATGGGGTGGATCTCTGCAACTGGGTTCACAGGGCCGTCAGAGAAGAATGGACAGCTGAGATCTTTGACAAAGAGATTTCATGCCAGAAGAGTGCACTTCAAGGGATGCTGAGGTTGCTGCAGATCGCAATGCGTTGCATCGAGAGGCTCCCAGAGAAACGTCCTGCGATGAGAGAGGTGGTGAGAGAAGTGGAGAAGATACATACTCCTGTGATCAATGACGATGAGGATGATGCATCTGGTGACAGGTCTTTCACTGTCACGGACGATTCCTTTTCAACCAGTGCCTCTGGGATCATCGGAGATGAAAGATAGTTGATCAAATGTTGGACTAGAACTCCCACCTAGGACACATTTTTTTCTATGTTTTAACATGAAGGGTATAATTAATTATCCAAAATAAAGTTAGCACATTTTTATGAAGGTTTGTTTCTCACTTGAAATGAAGGCTTAAACCTATTTCAGTGTGTGTCCTTGCACCATCATTTGATCGAAAAATTCATTGTCATTTGCTTAAGCTAAAAATCATTTATGAAGAAAATAGTAAATTTCAACTTCTACATGACACCTAACAACCAACCAATTCCACATTTTTAGACACTCAAACAGCGTCAACACATGCCAGACACCTCAATTGTATTCTCTATCTCTCTTCTTGATACATCACATCATATTATCACATATACAATTGAGAGCGTAATATTACTCTGCATCATCTACCTTGTGATTATCAGCACAAATATAAATCAGTATGGATGCAAAAATGAAAAGCAAATTTACAATTAGATTCGAGTAAGCCTGAAATAACTATACACATCTTATTTGATGACATGAAAAGTCTAAATTGTGCACCAAATGTGCCAACTCTGGCTTTGCTTACACTATGTGTTACCCCCTAAGAACTTACTTTCTAGTTTCTACTCTTGTAGAAGAGTCTTCCAGACAGAACTGCTTCTCAGTCTTTACTGGTGGATTGATCACTGATCCATGTATCTGTTAATTAAAACCAGAAAATTAAGCTAGGACCAAACAAGAGCATTCTAGTTCATTGAAACGTGTCAAAATTTCATCGAAGTGTATACCTTGGGCACTGGATTTGGAAGGTACTGTATGGTTAGGAAGCAACGTTGATGGCTCTGAAGGCCTGTGAAATAGCAAATGTGCTATAGACCGATCAATAGGATTTGTGTCAATTTCTATATCCATGAACCCTGTACACCTGAATGCAGCTATGCGTGTTATTGTACGTAGAAAAAATTAATTCCTGAACCCTGTGTTCTAAAATAGATCCAATTACAATTGTTTCATGACAGACGATAAAAGATTATCTTTGGAAACAACAAATGCCAAATGAATGCCTGTTATGATGATAGTTGGCTAACGAAAAAGAAAAGCAAATCTGAAGTGAAGAAAGAAGGCAATACCTGCTCGGATCCTGTACCGACATTGCTTGACACGCTTCACTATCATCTCCTATGTAGCCATTTGTGTTTACATTATCATGTCTTTGCTCCGCACTCTTAGCCAAGCGGTATAGACTGTCCCTTATGCACAGTTTGGTTCTAATATCCAACTACAATCAAGCAATTTTTTGGTATACCAAATTAAGTTAATCAACAATCTTAGCATCATAATTTGGAATCGTCATTTTTCCCCTTAAAAACATACTGAGGTCCCCTGATATATATCAACAAGAACTAGTTAAAGCAAAGAATATAACAAAAAAAAATACTTCCACATTAAATCAAGATGACAAATAGCTAACTAATAATTAGAAAGACGATTTGACATTTTTTGTTGTAGCTTAACAGCTTTATCTCAAATTTTGCAGTGAAAAGAATAACTATATCATCCTATATCTACTGTTTGAACTCCAAATCTTTTTTTGTGAACTTCCTTTCATTATATGACTTGTACAGACAACTCCAACATAATTTCTTGATATCTTGCTCCATTATCAAACTTTTACATCTTCATTCATCTTGAAGTATAAAAATGTTACAGAGGCCTCCACACCCTCTTAAGGCAAACGTATCCGGTAAATTCAAATTATTGCTCAAACATTCTTCTATCATCATAATCCTTCCAAACATTTTATGGTAACCCGTCCATTCATCAGGAAGTATTAATCACCCTAAACAGGTAGTAGGTCTTATTAAACATCATAGTAATTTTACTGAAAGTTCAGTTGATGTCCAATATTCAGCTACGCCAAAGTGTCATTAAGTCTCCTAAAAGCTAAAGTATTAGGTAGATGCCCATGAAGGATTTATGAAGGATTTCATATCTCAAAGAAACAGTACTGATTCCTCTTAGATAAACTACTAAACTTAAAGCCTTATAATGTTTACGAAACATGGTTGACAATGCCAAACTTCAAAAAATCACTGGACCTAGAAAATAACTCCACACAAGAAAAAGGAAGGACCCACCACGGAGGAGAGACCTTTCCTTCTTGATTTGCATATAAAACATTACCAACTGACAAGCCATAAACTTAACATGCATTTTATCTTCACAACTACAAATAACTGATCAAAATCAAAGCACACTTTTAAAAATCAGGTTTAGAGTTCATTGTTAAGATGATTATAGTCTTTCCTCTTAAGATTAAAAATCTAAGAATAAGTAGCATCAAACTTGAACATCATGAGAGATTCTAATACCTGATCCAATGCCTGTTGCAAGTGGGAAAAGCTAGTTGCTTCTAGCGAGGTTCGGTCCAGAGAAGAGCTCATGGGTGAGCTTTCCTGCACAGTTGATGAGTCCATTTCTGGTGAAAATCCAAGGCTAACTCCCTGAACTTCACTATGACCTTCATTTTCATTTTCAAACTGATGAGCTACCTGCTTACCTGAACCTGGACTGGGAAATGGAATTTCATTTGCCATATTTTCAAAACTCCTATTTAACAGGTGTCCATCATGGCTATGATACAACTTGCCTCTCTTCCCGTTGGTTTTCAAGGCAGCAGCAACCATAGAATGACTGTGAGAACTCTCCAGGTTTGACACATAAGATGATTCTTTAAGAGAAGACAAAGGATGTCCATCGTGCTTGGATCTTGGTCCAGACAAAGTCGGAAAGAGGGAAGTTTGATATGGAGTAGGACTAAAGTCTGGCTGTTCTATAGGAATTTGTGTCTGTATGCAGTCAAAGGAATCAGAATCTATGTTCAGAATATGCTCTTGGATACTATCAAGAGAAGTAACTCCACTGGAAGAGGTTCCAAAGGGCTGCCTTATATCTCCATTTTCTTGGAAGCCATTTTTACGCCTTCCTGCTGATGGCTTTGGAAGCTTCCTCTGCAACTGTAAATCAAAGAAACTGTTGGAGATATACAAATTAAGAGAAATTATTTTATGTACAGGTTCACCATAATAAGATACACCAGCCATTAAGAACTAATCCAACAAATTACAGTGAAAGCAGAACAATTGGCCTTGACATTTTAAGATAGATCAAGCACATTTTCCATCAACAAAATAAATATAGTGAAACATGAAAAAAAAGTTACAACAAATAGATGAAATTACTAGATTCAGATTGCTCTTAATGCACACTCATTATTGGTTACAACAATTATAATCAGCATAAAAATTTATAGGTCATGAATAAAATATTCTTTCTAAAAGATTATAGCTACAAAGACTTCAATTCTATAGAATTTCAATTCCTTCAGTGAAAAATTTTAGAAGTCAATTATGAGAAAAATGTTCTTCTGATTTCATAAATTATAAAGCTATCTTAAATGGGTGAATATATATGATTATATTCAGAAGTCAACTGAGTCCTGTTCTAGGATATATGAATTCCAACATGATTATCCTCAAACATCAAATATAATCGGACTCGGTGGATGTCATTTACATATTTCTATTACCAAACTGAACAAGTCAACTTCATTGCATTAATTTCAACAACAACAAAAAACTTCATTGCATTAACAATCTTAACCAGGTCATATGTGTTATAGTAAAAGAATCCACATCGAAATATAGCTTCATAATTTAAAAAACAAAACCCAAGTTATCAAATAAAATGAAAGGGTAACTAACCTTTTCTTTGTGCACCAAGTCATCTTTAGTACCAAATTTCATGCCTGATTCACCGAATATTGACAATGGAGCAGGGACACCATCATCATCAACATCCATTTGAGACCTCATTTTTTTATCAACAGGAGGTGATCTTTTATTGGAACCATTGATTGGAAGGAATTCAATATTTTCCTCGGAGTCCAGATTATAATCCAACATATTTTTCAATGGACTCATTTCTGCACATGAAAACTTGAAGTTGGACTTCAACGCATCATCTGAACCTTCAGCACCGTGTGAAGATGAGAGCCAGGAGAACTCCTCATCATTATTGAGACTCCCCACTCCAAAGTTTAGGTCACAACTTCTGCAATTTGAAAAAGTGAAATGCAAATATTTATACAACGACCGCATGAATTGATTAATTTTGCAAAGCGAAAGATGAGGATTATTTTTTGTCAAATATGAGAATGCCTTACAACATCCTGTCTACATCTTCGAAGTTTCCGATATCCAGCCACCCATCATTATCAAGAAAACTGAGTTCATTGTCAGCTTGGGATGTATGATGGATTGGATATTGACACTCATTATCATCTTCCACCACACACTTGTCTTCCAAGATGATATCATCTGCACATAACTCGTTGCCACCAGAATCTATATCGCTGCTCTTCAAACAGTGATCAGGCATGCCTGTGTCATCTGAGGTTAGCCTTTTTGCTTCTTTGCATGAGTCACTATCACATGAAGAAAACACACCTTCATCTTTGCCTGACCTTGAACCCTTTTCTAGCATTCTTTGTTTTAGGGTCAGATTTTGCAAGTATGACTCCTCTTCACCCTGAGTGCGATAGTTACTCACATACTCACTACTCCTGATACCATGCGATTCATGACGTGATTTCTTACAGCCGTCATCCTGTATTATGAACTGATTCTTATGTTTGTTATCATCATGGGGCACTATATGATCATCATTTTCACCAAATTCATCCCACATATTATCATCAATCTGTGACAGAGACAGATATTAAGCAAATTACTTGTAGTAATAAATTGATAAAAACCTAGCATCTAACCCACTAAAGAATATCATACTTCAAAGACCGAAGTCGAAACTTGAAAGTACTCTATACCTCATACATGCAGATGTTGTTTGACATTCCTCTGTGAACTTTCTATCCACCACTAGCTATACATTCAAATGGTAGATCAAATGTCATGTTTCTTTGACTATCTACAATCAAATATGAATACACCAGACAAAATACACACTATAAGCCACAAGTTCCATAAACCAACTAACCAAAAAAAAAAACAATTTAGACCATGAAGAAAGAAATCACATGTTAAGTACTATGCCATTATTTGGTCACAAGTTACAGATGTAATACATGTTAACACTTGCAAGTTGCAACTCATAAATTATACTACAATTTCTTTAGATTAAACTTCAAAAACACAGGAAGAAGAAGCTTCCAATTTCAATTTCATATCCATCAACTAAATGAAGTAAATAAATAACAAGATGCAAAGACTAAATAAGAAAAATTAAAAAAAAATACCAAAACAAGAAATTAAATCAGCATGAAAAGAAGCAAGTGAAACTTACTAAGCAATTATCTGGCTGAAAAATTGAGGAATTTTGGTGGAAAATTGCAAGTTGGAAACTTTACAGAGAAAAGATTGAACTTCGTTCACCTTGATTCGTTTCCAGACCCTTGTTCGTTTCTATCCTTCAACTTGAACTTTGCCCACAGAATTTTCTTCTTTTTTAATTTTCTTTTTAAATATTAATGTTATTTTATTTGGAACCGACACGTGGCATGGAGATCGACATCAAATTTTGTTCGTGGATGAGAACACGGGTGCTTAAGATCCGATCTGTTACTGCGTTTCTATTGGTCCATGACGGCACGTGCCCGGTGGCCGCTTCGCACGTGCGACTTCTCCAAAATTTAGGGCTTTCTTTCTTCACCACTTGAACTTGAACCTCATCCTTTTTTTCTCCTCCGTAGAAATTGTGTGTCATGTGAGTTGAGTATTGGTGGATTAAAAAGTCAAGTTAATAAAATAAGAAACAAAAATTGCATGCACTCTAAAACCTACTTTATTATGTGTTTAAAAAACTTGAACTCTTTTAACTTTTAACAAAAAAAAAGTTTTGCCGGTTAGGATTTGACTTTTGTCACCACCATAGATTCAAGTACTTTTTTGAAATCACATTTCGTTGATAGAGGTGCTTATAAATCATCCTTCCGAACAGCTCTCACATCATAATCACTAAATGAAAGAGGAAAATAAACTTTTATTCACACTTTAATTCTACCATGTACTTAATTCTACCATGTACTGAGAAATTTTTTTTAAGACATTTAGAGAGAAAGATGATAAGATAGATGATATAATAGGAAAATAAATTGACACTGTAATAGGAAAATAAAGATAGAAAAAAATAGAATTTCAAAAAAAAAAGAAAAAAAGAGTGTAAATGGGATTTAAAAGAAAAATAAATGTGCATAAATAAAAAGCTAATTGTAGTAGTATTATAAAAGGAAGCTGTACACGAACACACACCACCCCATGCTTTCTATCCAATCCATTAATTTTGCTTTTAATTAACATTGACTTCATGATAAAACTAGCAACAGCCACATCTTCCTTTCCTTTTTTCTTTTTTTTGATAAGCAAATTTCCTTTCCTTTCTTAAAGTCTTTGAGTGGTTACCTTTAAAAAATAAAATCTAATTAAAAAAACAAATGTAAATAAAAAAAATTCTCATTTTCTTTTTGTGATTAATTAGCATAATATTGTTTTCCCAAATGTAACAAAATAATTAGCATAATATTAATTAGCATTTTCTTTTGAAATATATATGAGTTGTGCTTGGTGGGCCAAAACTATAAATTGGGCCAAGGGATAAAAACGGCTAATAAATAAATAAAAAATCATCAAGACATATATATAGAAGAGTGACTGAGGAGATGCTGCTGCTGCTACTGCCGGCTAGTGAGAATGGCAGGAACCATGAAAGCATTCTTGCTCATGTTTGTGGTGCAAGCCGCTTTTGCCGGAAACAACATTTTGTATAAGATTGTTATCTTTGACGGAATGCCGGTCAGCATCATCACTGTTTACCGTCAAATCATTTCAGCCGCCTTCACTCTATCCTTAGCTTTCATCTTTGAACGCAATAACATGCCCAACCTCACTTTCAAGCTCCTCTCCATCTCCTTCTTGAATGGATTACTTGGGTACGTACACAGTACGTGTGTATATATATTTTTATATATATATATATATATATATATATATTTGTGTTTAACACCTTTGTTTTTTGTTATGACATAGGGGAAGTCTGTACCAAAATTTATATTTTGAATCATTAAGCTTAATATCAGCCACCTTCGTCACGGCTCTGTTCAACCTTATTCCGGCCATTACTTTTGCTTTGGCCATCTTATTCGGGTAATTTATATATTTAATTACCACTATATATATTATGTATCCTGCATTTTTTTTTAACTAGCTAGGTTTCTAACCTTTTCTATAATTCATCAAAATTCATATAAAGTTATAATGTGGTTTTAATTGTATGCATCACTGCATCAGGTTTAGATTAGATTTCTTTTCTCTGTGTACTCTAGTGATCAATGTATATAAACACTGCTCACAGTACTCCTTGTAATTGATAACTAAATTGAATTCATTTTTCAATAAATTTTCAGTTTGGAAACTCTAGATTTTCATGCGATTGCTTGCAAAGTTAAGGTGATGGGTACAGTTATTGGAATTGGAGGGGCTATGTTTGTGACATTTCTCAAAAGTGTAGAACTGAGCATCTGGCCCTTCCACTTCAACATATTGAACAAGAAGGAAATAGAAACTCATTCGGGGAGTAAAGTGCTTGGAATCTGCTTTGGTTTTGTGAGCTGTATTCTGTTTTCATTTTGGCTCATCTTTCAGGTAATTAGCATGCATACATACATCTTATGTTGAAATTTGGTTGATTTCATTTGTGGTCTTTAATCATTATTAATTCTTACACTGCAGGGTAAGATGAGCAAGAGCAAAACATATCCACAACATTACACAAGCATGGCTTTAATGTCCATGATGGCAGCTTTACAAGCAACTGCTTATGCACTTTGTGTCGAAAGGGATTGGAGCCAATGGAGGCTTGGTTGGGATTTGAGGCTTCTTACTGTAGTATTTTCAGTATGTGCTAATTATGTTACAGACTTAATTTGAAATTAGCATGTTGGTTTAAATGATTTATCGATCAAGTAGCTAGCTAGCTAGCTAGTATGCTATAACATGAATTGATGATGTTGTTGCAGGGAACTATGGGTACAGGATTTGCTAATGTTGTAATTGCTTGGTCTGTGAGGAAGAAAGGTCCACTCTTTGCTGCCCTTTTTAGTCCCGTTGAGCTTATACTTGTAGTCATTGCTGGCTCAATTATGTTGGATGAACCCTTGTACTTAGGAAGGTATGCAAATTAATTCTAGTGCACCTAAATATACACATTACTTATGGTGCATATGTTCATGAAATGATTTTTGAAATATTTTTCAGCCTAATTGGAGGGGTGCTGATAGTGGTTGGCCTTTACATGGTTCTTTGGGGTCAGAACAAAGAACTCCAAATGACCACTCAGTTGGAAGCCGAACACATTGAGGGTGCAAACACCATGGGAACCTGGAGAGCCCTAGAGGGAGATGCCAGATAGCTTAATTCACACTTGCAAAAGGGAGAAGATTTGATGAGAAGAAACACAAGTTTAATTTTAAGTGCCTTTAACTTGAATCTCTGTGGTTTGGTAACAACATGATCATTAGCTTGATTTCTATTTCCAACATATGCATGTGATCGATGAAGATTGAAAAACATTCGTAAATTTTTAATTTACTGCAGTAAGGACAATTTTTGATGAGGTTGCTTCTCGTTATGAAAGGTCATTTGTTCTGCATCTCCATATACCTTGAAAAAAAATCAGTCATTTCATGGATCCATCACATGCATATCTTAAAATTGTATGCTGTGTCTGAACAGCAATGCATGAACCTAAAGGGGATGGGGGTCTGGGTTGATAATAAATGGTATTGGGACCTCAAATGGGTAAGGAGTCTGGAAGGGGATCTACTAGTTCAATGTGCTGAGTTGCTGCAATTAATTTCCTCCTTTGTGTTAATAAGGGGAAGGAGGGATAGCTGGGTCTGGATAAAGGAAAATGATGGGAGGTATTCAATAAGATCAGCTTATGACATGTTAGCGGCCAGTAACCCGGAGAAGGAAGAGGAGGAGGTTTTTAAACTCCTTTGGAGGATCTCAGCTCCCTCTAATGCAATTTCAGTGGGATGGAAGCTGCTAATTAACCGTCTTCAGTCCAAGGAAAACTTAGCCAAGAGAAATATTCCTTGGGCTGACTTGTTGTGCTGTGCCCCTTTGCTCCTCTGAGGTTGAATCCACTGATCACGTATTCCTAAGCTGCATGAGAGTATGGCAGGTTTGGTCTTTGATTGCGAACTGGTTGAGTATTTCGTTGGTGTGTCCTAATACATCTAAGGATCATTTTTATCAGTTTGTTTGCTGTCTTGGTTTTGGTAGTATGCGTGGTCTGTCACTCATTTGGTTAGCTGCTGTTTGGCACATTTGGCTTGGTAGAAATGGGAGGATTTTTAGAGATGAAGTGTTTGAGGCAGATACAGTTTTTGAACTGGCAAGAAGGAAGGTGTGGGAATGGTTGAGGGCCAAGAATAATCAGTTTTGTCATGCCTTGTCTGAATGGTATATGGAGGGAGCCCTTAGCTTGTCTTGCTGATATGTTGTTTTGGAGATATGATGTTGGTCCTGTGGTGATAAATTTAGAAGGTAAGCACGGCTTGTTTGGAATTCAAAATCACTTGCTCTGGTCTTTCCATTTAGTGGCATATGAAGTCTTTTGGTGGCGTTGGTGATCTGAAAGGGGGGAGGAATATTTTGTTGCAGGGGTTTAATCTATTTTGTTGGTAGGTCCTCAAGGGGTTAATATTCTGGTGGAGCTCAAAGTATGTTGGTATGTGTAGTTGGGAGGCTCATCAGAAGCTGAAATTATACTTTTGGTCCTATCTGACAGTGATGGAGTTAAGGCTTTCAGCATTTGTTTCACTTGTCTGGTTTCTGGGACCTCTTGGAGGTTGTTATAGAACTTAGGAACTTTGTACTCTTTTTCCTTCTAAGCTTTTATCCCTAAGGGGTTTTTCCTAGTAAGGTTTTAATGAGGCATTGTTTCTTTTGTCTTTCCTTCATTGAGGTGGGGATTTTCTAAATCTTATTTAATTTTTAGCATTTTATTCTTGTTCTTACTCTTGTATTGGGCTGAAGTATCCCTTGTACTTCATTTCAATATATATTACATGGCTTATCAAAAAACAAAATGTATATCTTAAAATTGTTTTGATAATTTTTCCCTTAAATACATAGATATGCTCTACTATTTACAAGTTAGTTGCAACTAGGATTGAACTTGAAGAATTTAATTCTATCTAATCAATTTTACTTAGTTCAAAACAGTTTTAACAAGTTAAAATGATATTTGAGTGCACGAATGAAGTTGATTTCATCGTCAATATATAATTAGATGCATTTTGACACAACAAACAGTTGTTTTTCATTTAACATAATTAATTTTTCCTTAAAAAGAACATAATTAATTTTGAATTTCATAATGTTATCTTACAAAAGCTATTTTTTTCATAAAGGTATAAATACATATGAATAACATTATGTTAGCTCTACACAATTAAAATTGCAACATAAAGCGGGTGTGAAAAGAACATTATACATTACGAAAACCAATTCTAGTCACGTTGATTCACATGGACGTTGAGTGTGCTACGGGGACTGGTCAGAAATCTTGAATGGCAAATGGGAAAGATCACCGGGAAATTGCTTACCTGATTTATGAGGAGAATAAGGAACATTATTGCAATTTTGGTGAATGATGTTGATATCCATGCTACAACTTGATTTCTTCCACTTCGATACGTTCATGCGGTCATGTTTAAGAAGATAAGTTCAAATCCAAGTCAACCTTTCCAATCCCAATCAACATGCTATTTAACTTCCAAAGCACAACGGATAACAATTTAATAGTATTTGACTTAGTAGAAAGACCAACCCAACTCAATCAAGTGCAGGTTGGCTCCCAGGTTTTTTAGAAAGAAAAATATATTGAAAGAGTTAGAATAAATTATTTATATCAAATTTAAATAATGCATCCACCAAATTCAGCTCTTCAAGATCAAAATATTATTGCAATATTCTATAAATAAATAAATAAAGTCCTCACAAACCACCCGGTACGAACCATTTGAGCCGCGGGTTGGATGAATTAGGTCAGACTAACCAGGGCTATGCACAAGAATTTTGACTAATCAAACTCGCCAAGAAGCTGGGTGCTTGCACCAAATTGGCAGCTCTAGTAAACAACAATAACACCCTGCAAACTATGACAAGGCCACAATTCAAAATATTTGTGCCCATGTCACTTTTCACGTGAAAAAAATCATTCATTTTATTTTGTTACTTCAGAATGATAAAGAATCATTCATCTTGACTCTTAATATCTCATGATGTTTTTTTAATAATAAAAACAAATAAACAAATCAGATCTGTTCTACAATCTACATCACCTTTTTTTACTTAGAAAAAACCACTGCAGAATCAACACCTCCACAGGGGAGGAAGAATGTCAAGAAATGAGATTCTAATCAAAGAACAAACAGGGAATCTTGGTAAAAGTAAATACATTAAAGAACCAGCGTCATTGGTTCCCTTGTGCAAAGAACATAGGAAATTATTATCAAAGATTCCTAGTAGTAATTTTACAGTAATAGCAAGCATCTAAGCACTATACACTGTACATTCTCAGCCAGTGAGAATATCATAATTAACAGGATAATAAAATTCAACAAGTAGAGATACAAGACAACAAAATAGTACATTCGCATGTCTAGAATATAAATGACAACAAAATTGTCTGCTCCTTGTTTTTCTCTCCTTTTCCAAATTAGCTGAGCAGATGGATAAGATTGACCCCTTTGTATAGTTAAATAACCATGATATGCATTTTTACTGCAGTGGCAGGCCCCAAAATGAACACTTCTTTCTAAGGGAAGAATATACATCATTTCTTCAAAAGCTTCTGCGAGAATATCTTTTTGGAATAGGGACTATTTCGTGAAATTGCTTTGTGGGACTCGATTGCTTCAACCAGTGAATTATGCACATCGCCCTAGTTAAGTAGTAAAAGCCAAACATGAGACAAGAAAAAGAAACTAAGATCCCAAGCAGACCAAATGAATCACAATGTTCATGGATGAACTACCGAATTGACAAGACGCGGCAAAGAAAAATTTATGAACATCAACAAATATATGAAGCAGCATATGAAGAGAAAGGTAATATGAAGTGTTCATCTCAAAAACCTCGGAATGTTTTAGTGCTGATTGAACAACATAATTTGCATGAGGATCTTGAAGCAACTGTGCGAAGTGAGGAGCAGAGAGCAGCTCGTAAATGATTCTTGACCGACTCTCATCATCCAATACAGACAGGCATTTTTCGACCACATGGCTACTGAACTTCTGCATTGCCAGGTGCACATAATTACCTTCAAATAGCAAAACTATAGTTGAGGTGGCAGATGGAATCCTTAAGTCCAAGATGAACTGAACAACATAATTTCTGCATAAGATAAAAAGAATAGAGATCAAAGGGTGGAAAAATAAAGCACAGTAAGATTTTTAAATATGACAAAGAAACATCAATGTCAAATTGTCCCTCCAATAAAAACAATCAACCAGACCTTAGTTGTTAACTACAAATCCCAGAGAGACAAATGAAAAAAAAAAAAGAGTAATAGTACAAAGTGAACAAAAAAACACTTGGCCATTTTGTAGTCATCATCTTGTTTAAGAAATTCCACAAATACATGAATTAAAACGGTGATAATTATACATGGATTTCAGTTTCATATTAGAATATGATCATTGTTAAAGAGTTTGTTCCCCTAGCCATTCTACACTGCATTTTCTTTTGAAAAATTGCACAGCATACATCATCAGTCTGGTAAGTGGAGTGGTCATGTTCAGAGGGTGTAAAGCAAAAGAATGTTTCATAAACATATCTTCAAGTAGTCCCCATCAAAGCCTGGCCGTTCAGTACAAAAGGTTACAAGTTTCTCTATCAATTAAAGGAGACAATTCACTACATGTGAGATACCTTGTTTTGGGTAAGAAAAACCATGTTCGTAGATGAAAAAAGTAGGCATTCTTAAAGCAAAATATATATCTGCAAGATTTTATTTGCTTTACACTTCATGTAATATGTTTCAAATAATTACCCGTATTGATCTTGAGCTAGCAGAAGTGCATTGGCAGATATTTCTCCAACCAGCTTTTCTCTATGCTCCCCACTTGAATGACCAATACACTTTTGCAGAACACAACAACCGTGTTGATGAGTTGCAATCTCAGCACAATACTTAGCAGCAGCAACAAATATAAACTGCTCGATGCAAAAAAAAGAAAGGGAAATGTCACTTCTCTACCACAACATATCAAAGTTGCGTCCATACAGTTTACATAGAGAGCTTTAAATGTGCAACATGGATGTCTGTAACAACATTTCTTATATTGAGCAAGAACTTTGTCATTTAATCTATGCAAACTTTCATAGCATAATATACACCTAGCTTTAAACTAGCTCATAATAGACTCCACTTCAACCACAATGCATAAGCCCTTTATCCAAGAATCTAGATCATCACAAACTAATCACTATTGGTTCATTGGTCTCATGAATCTCTATTGAACATGTTGATACAAATTAACGATCCTCGATGCGTTAATTTACAATGGAAGTACAGATCATTTGGGATCAAGTTAGCTGAAGTTTTTAAACTAAGCAATGGGAAAATGTGTATATATTCTTTAAGCACTGAATTCTAACAGACAAACATAACAATCATTATATATGTTTATCTTAGGTAAAGTACACTTGCTGAGACTAACTCTTAGTCAACAAAATTCCAGCCAATTTGACATGGTGATGTGCACAATGCATTATTTAATATTATAGCTCAACCTCTTCTGTGCACAAAAGGAGAGCGTACATTATGTGATCATAAATAAATCATTCCATATGCTTATTAGATACCATGATGTCTGTTTATAATATCAAGTGTCAAAAATGCCATTTGTGATAGTGGACTTGGCATTACTACTTGTTTAAACAGCCATAGTCTGACTATACGCTTCTCTCAAAAAATAAGATTCTACATACAGGACCACAGCTGAAAGATGAGTTCACAATCTTTCATTAGATAGACATTATATATGCAGGAAAATTAAAACAAAACAGTGATCATGTAAACAAAAAAAGGCTTAGACAAGCTGTTATATTAACCAGTCAAATGTGGCACATAACCACAATGCTTCTTGGAGACATCTATTCTATCCAAAAACGACTAGAAAGTCTTCTAATATACATCCAATGATCCAAGAACATTTTGCAATTCTCAATAATACAAGCAAGCTTAACCATAAAGGAGCAATAAAATGAAATTTTCAGGGATTAGAACATCATTGTACAGCATTACTCTTAAGGAATATGTGAGATAAACAAAAATGTTTTTGCACACTATATTATCAGTTTGTTAAAGTTCATGAAAACAAAGCAGCAAGAGCAATTTAGGCACACAGATTTAATTTCATCCATAAATAACATACAAGTTGGATTAGTATCCCAATCTATAAATACTTGGAAAATAGAAGTTATACCTTGTTATCTCCATTGCTTAGGCATTGCAAACAATGCTGAACCACGTGATTTCCATTAAGATCTTTGATGAGAGCCAAGAATCCTGGTTCAAGAGCTGATACCACTAATGAAATTTGCTGCCTAGTTTTGAGAGTCTCAATCAGCTTCTGTACCACTCGAGTGCTGACAGAAGAAAAAATGAGATTTCAAATTCAACATCATAACATCAAGATACTATTTAAAATGAGATTGCATAAGTTGCTTACATACCCATGAGTGTTCAAAGAGATTCTGACAAGTTGCCCTGGCTCCTGAGTAACCATGAGTATAATCTGCAATCTCTGTTCTTCATTACAAACTTCCAACAACTTTTGCATAAGGTAATTTCCAAAAGGATTGATCATAAGTTCCACTACATGCTCAATGATCTCATTAAATATCACTTGAACGTCCTCCGGTGTACCTTCCTCAAACACTCTTTGCAGGAACCTACAGCCATGCTGATCTTTGGCTATTAAATACACGCACCCTCGAGCTTCTGCCAGGGAATTATACTTGGGTAGCGAAGGGAATGGAGAATCAATCCTAGGACTCCTCGGATTTTCATAGGCTCCGAAAGCCTGGTGCTGGATGTCTAGCTCTGGCCTTTGTAGATGCTTAGCAAAGCCATTTTGGCGCGCGGCATTCGAACACCTTGAACGATCTGAACCCCGGTTTACAACATAACTTAGACCTTCACCTTGTATGATGAAGCTCCCCTCACTCGAAATAGAATCTATATTCGCCTGCGGGATCATTCTAGCATTACAAGGAGGCACAACTCTTGCATTCGACAGAGGAGGACCATGCTGCAGTAAATCATGAACACTCATATGAGGCCTAAAATTAGTACAATGAGAATAATTAGGCAATCTTGGCACCCCCCTTTCTCCCATTAAATTAACTCCATTTCTCTGAGCAAAAACTGAAGCACCTCTTTCTCCCATTAAATTAACTCCATTTCTCTGATCATAAATTGAAGCATCATCAACTATTGGATTTCTGCTCAAGGGTGGAACAAACTCCGGTGCCAAATTTCCTCTACAATAGTGGTTATTCTGATTCATCATCTGCCTCCTGTGCCTTGGAGAATCCATTGAACCACCACTAAATCCATTTAACTGAGACAGCACCGCGTCGTACTCGTACCGCGCGGGACATGGTTGTGATGATCCAAATAAATTAGCCATTTCAAAATCCTGGGTTAACCCTGATAATGCCGGATTCATGCCAGCGCCAAGGCTGTTAGGACTCCGCGGAAAAGGGGATTGAAATCCAAGAGAATCAAAAGCCCCTCTCCTGAAACTGTTATAATCCAAATCCCTGTGTTGTTTGTTATGAACATGAACATTGATCAGATTATTCCCACTCAAAGAAGAATCACAGAATGATGGAAACACATTCGGATTCTTGTTCATCTGTTGTTGTTGATTGTTAATACACATTTTACTCAAATTAGCACAGAGGCCAAGTTCATCCACCAAACTCTCCCCAGCCTTCTCCCTCACAGTGACAGTAGAATCCAACCAGAAACTGTTACCGTGATGGGAGGAGATACCGGTGGTGGATTTAAAATCCTCCAGAGGAGGCGGCGTTGGTGATCCAGTGTCAGAAAACGAATAGCCACCGGAAAACAAGCTCGAAGAAGAGCCATCAGATTGCAAAGACGAACCACCGGAAAACTTAATCTGAGTTAATGGATCATCATCATAAAACACACCACCGCCATTCACCGGCTGTTTGGGCAGAAACTGGCGGTGATCGTAAAGATGAAGGAGATTGTGAGGGATCTCACCCAACAACATTTCAAGGTCACCTTCATCCTTCACGTTTTCCATCATCAAACAGAAGAAAACAAAAACGAAAGAGGCTAGCTAAATAGGACAAACTAGAAAGAGAGATTGATGATTTGGGTGACTGAAATGAAATCGCATTTGCATTTGAGAGAGTTGGTAAGGCATGCAAAGATTGAAGAGATTCATTATTCACATACATACATACATACATACATACATACATACGGTTACACAGAGAGAGTGTACCGTAGTGTTATGTTGTCCTCACACGCCATGCCATTAAAGCTTTTCAGAATAATAATATAATAATGGTTTGGTCAAGATGGTGAATGAGATGCATTGATGAAGCGTGTTAAGCACGCTCAGTGATGAGAGGGGTCGTGGAGTTTCGATGAGGGTGTTGCGCGTGGAAATGTGGGATATAAAATATTTTGTTGGGGGAATTTTCGGTTACAGATATAATCTGGACTGGAGGACTGCACGGATCGTAACAAGAGACAAGGAGGAGTGGAGAGGAGAGGAGAGGAGGTGAGAGACAGACCCTCCAAATTCTTTCGCCGCATTTATGTAACTGCGAGGAAATTTTGTTGCAATAATGTCGATTTTGCCCTTTTTTTCTCTGTTCTAAATTTGACCCTCTCCTTAATTATGCTCTTAATGAATATTCATTAACCCTCATGAAATCTATACACGAGTCTTTGATTTTGAGAACAAGTTTTTCATTGACTGAAAGTTTTTTATCCTTTTCAAAACCCAATTTAATTGGTTGTTGTTTAAAGTATTGTTTTAAGAGTTATTAATTGTTATAAAATTTGACTAAAACACTTATTTTTTTATTTTTTTATAAGCAATATGAATTATATTGAAGCGAAGCACAAGGAGTACTTCAAGAGAGAGAATGATAACTATTGATTAAGTGATTGGTGAGAATTGGAGGTGGTAGGTGAGAGATACAATATTAAATGACGTGTATATGAAAGAAGATGTATGAAAAACTAAAACAACAATTATTTTAGAAAAGATATGAAAAATTAAAATAACAATCATTTTGGAACGGAAAGAGTTTATTTATTTTTTTAAATCGGAAAGATAAATTATACCGGCTAGGAATCAATCTCTGAACCTTCCCCTACCCAATTCACATGTCTTTCAACTCCTACACTTGAACTATCTTACAAAGACCGGGAGGAGTTTGTTGACCAAACTTTTATAATCGATTGTTTACAAAAAAAAAAAATTACAATTTAATCAAGCATTGCGATGAGGGAATTAATTCATCATTATCATTATTGGGTTGATATCATGAACTTAAAAAAAATATTCAATTTTGAATTAGATTTTGTCAATGTTTTTTTAATAATATTTTGATACCATCAAATTTAAATCAATCACGATGATAATCAATTGTAATTTTTTTTTCTATATATAAATCACCTTTAGTTATCACTTACAAGTAAAATATTTTCATCAATCAATTAACGTTTATGATAATGAAGATATAATTTAGTCCACTAAATTGATAGCCTTAAATATTGTAATTTTATGTAAAATCAAAGCAATCAATTATCTTGTTTTTTTTTATCTGCCAATATAATCTTGGACATCTCAACCATTTTATAACACTTCTTTCTCTTTATTCATATTTTCTCTTCTCTCATCAATAGAACAAAGCATCTAAATTGTATGATTCTCACTTATCTCTACTCATACTTTCTCTTTTTTTTTCTTTCTTACATTTGATAAAAATTTATTTTTTGGACTCTTTTATCCTTTATATAACATCTTATCAGTAAAAAATTTATGAGGTGTTTGGATTCTTGGAAACCTAAGTTAAGCTTTCCAATGCAGAAAATTCACAAGCTCATGTTGATAATATATCACATTGATCATGTGTATGAAAAATAATCTGTTAAGAAAAATAAAACTCTAGTTAATAGACACCTTTAGTTCATAAAAAAAAAATCACAGAAAAAGGCCATGCATATAAACCAACCATATTAAAACGTGATTATTTTGCAAGGTTGTCAGTGAGTGGTAAGTGGGTAACATTAAAGCTGATATAGAAAACAAGTGAGTCACGTGGCAAGCATGTGCTTTTCTACGACAAAATGAAAATTGCATGACAAGAGTCTATTGCTGCTAAAACATGTTTTAAAATTCAATTTTGGTGATGTAGGGAATGACACCTATACAGTAATGCCTTTTTTAATCATAATTCTAATGGTTGATTTAAGGGGATCGGATGGTAGAGTTTCCACAACACTCATCCTCTTCATTGCTTTTGCTAGAAACAAAAGTGATTAGCAACCAAAAAGAAGATTAATTAAACTTTTAAAAAACCGTACAACCATATTTATTAGTAGTTGGATAAAAATGGTGAGTGCCAAACGTGGACAATTGTCAACATGATGCAACCCACCCTCCTCATCCACTCAGGTGGCTTGGACTCAAAGATAAGGACTTCATTGACATTTCATGATTTGCAAAGGGCAATTGTTGAAATATAATAAAGGTAGCCACGGTGGAATTACATGACAGTCGCGAAGATCGTTCGATTCGGGTTTCCTTAGTCAGAAAGCGAGCAACCGTTTGGACCCACATGTGCCTGGAACTGGTCCACCATTGTCATGGATATTCTCCTATCGGGTGTTGACACGTGGTAATATTGCACCAGCTGATAGTGATTATCTGGTTTTGAGGTCTAATCAAATTGATCTCCTTTTGGGTAACTTTTTGTGCCTTTAAACTTTAAAGTAATAATTACATATTCTCTTGATTAACACTAGTATTGTCTTTCTATTTTTAATTTTTTGACGAAGTACTAATTAAAAACTATACTAAATTGACATGTTGCCTGTGATCTAACAATGGTGTGGTGATAACGAGATATATAAACTTAGCTTTATCTAAACCTTTCAAACCATTCACTAACTGATGAGTCAAAATATAAATAGGTTTAAGGAATTTGCTTTAAAGAAATCAAGAAGAGTGCAAAAAGCCAAAAATAGTGAAATGACCAATTAAAAATAAAAGTAATTTTAATTTAATTTAGCTCAATATGGATAAAATATGTATCATTAGTCAATAAATATATACATAACTTTATAAAAAAATATTATATGTGATGTGAGGACTTTAAAAAAAGAAAAATGCCTAGTGAGATTGTCTCATATATTTTTCATAACGAAAGTTCACTTTGATACTGTTGTTAATTAGGCCTGGTGATCAAATTCATAACTGTGGTCTGTGACTGTGAGTAACCCTGTCTCTCACATGACTGAAAAAAGTTTTTATCCAGTTATAGGGGAAGAACACAGAAAATATGCACAGGACAAGTTGTAACCATAATTCTCAAGAGTAAGGAAAGTCTCTCATTACGGTCAAAGAAAAAATCTCTCAAGTGGTGGCTGACATCCTCTTCATTTACTGAACACCATATACAATGAGGGGTAGAGGCAAAAATGCTTACCGCCAAATGCATTTATGGGCTAGAATTTAATCGTGTATGTCGCCTTCACTTTCCAAAATATAGCTAACTCCAGATTTACATTTTTATACATACACACTTAGTTTTCCACATACTTTCTTCATATCTCCTCACATGTGAGTAAAATGTGATCGAAAGAGAGGTTTTCATTCATTTTCTACTAACATCCTTACGTTTTTATCATTTTACTTTTAGATTATTTTATCTCATGGTTCTTTCTCTTCTATTCCTATTGTTTACGGATTATGAAAAGAATTATAGTTATAGGGAAGATAGTGTTAGGGGAGAGACCGGAGAGTAAAGAAGACACTTATATTTGATAGGGTATAGTTTGTGAAAGAGTTATAATTCATTCACATCTCATTTTCTCTTTCATTTCATTTTCTAAAACATTCTCCTTTTATCTCTTTTATTTTTTTATCAAATCACAAATCAAATCACTCATTTTTCTTTCTTTTCTACCTTATCACATTAGGTGGAAATGTTTTTGGTACGTGAGTCAAACTTTATTATTTGTGAAGAGAAATGAGAATGGGTGTGAGTTGTTTTTTCTTGTCTCATCACATGTGAGAATAAATGAGATTTGAGAGAGATATTTTCACTCGTTTTCCACTAATACCTTTAGTTTTATTTTACTTCCTGATTTTGATTATTTCATCTCTCAATGACTCAGTCCTCTCTATTCTACTATTATTGTTCTCTCTTCTACTACTATTGTTTTTAGTGGAGGAGAATTTGTCAAAGAGAAAGATGGGTGAGGCTATGTGCGTTAGGAAAAATCTGGTGGACGGTACAATTAGCATTATTCATTTTAAACGGGTTACAGTTTGATCCTTTTAAACATTAAATCCTGTAATTATGCATAGGACCTCAAATTTGTTTCCTTTTTAAAACACCCCCTCTGACATTACCAACGTAGGTGCCCCACTAAGTTAACTTGGGTAAATTGGATATTCGTGTTTATGCCTTCCCAATTTGTATATGCATCTGGGTGTTTGTTGTTTTAGGGTTTCCAAAGGTGCGACCCCGCCGACGATGGCATGAAAATGCAGGAAGTGATTTATAGGTGCGAGCCCGCCGGCGAAGGAACTGCAGCGGAAGTTACGAACGATAGTGTTGGATCTTGCCCGTTGATGTGAACATTTGGTGTCCCAGTGGTGGAAAGGATCGATTCTTGGACAAAGCAGGGTGAGTAGAGTTTTTTTCGTTTTGAACACATCTGATCCTCTTAGTTGGTACTTCAACCCAGATCTAGAAAGGGGTAACACGTTTCCCTCTACCGTGTAGTTTACTTGTTCTGATGTGTGATTATTTTGAATGTGTTGTAGTTTTGGTTAGAAAGAAACAAGGAAAAAATGGAGGTATGTCAAACACATTATAATACATCAGTGTTTGTATTTTAAAAAGTTCAATTTTGATGTTGTAACATTTTTTATTTTGATTAGGATGATAGTACATTTATTGAATATGGAGTTGAAATTGAAATGAGCACTGAAGAGTCAATCCACTATATGTCTGAGTCTGGTGATCATACTGATAATGATGAAACAGAAGACGATGTACAGGTTGACCAACAAATGTATGACTCGGACTTCAATGGTGACGATGGTGATGAATCAGAAGGCAGAGATGCTGAGATAAACAATGATGATGGGAATAATTTCGAAGACCAGAGCGAGCAAGATTTCTCAGGAGAAGGTGAACTGGGTTTTGACAACACTTGTTGCATAACAATTGATTCTCTTCAGGATATCCTACGTATTGATCTGAAAAACTTATGTCCATTAGACACGAGTTCGTACGAATTTTGTGATGCTGAGGTAGCCTACTTGTTTTATAAGTGGTATGCTAGAGTTAATGGATTTGCTGTGCGGAAAAACAATATTCTGCGAGATAAAACAGAAGAAGTTATTCAGAGAAGGTATGTTTGTAGTAGACAAGGAAAACGTCGAGATAATGACAACAGGGTGCGTAAAGTTAGACCTGAGACAAGATGTTGGTGTCTGGCGGAATTTGTGATTCATGTAGACAAAAGCAGTGGACGTTGGCGTGTGAAACGATTTGTTGATTCCCATAGTCATGACCTACTTCCTGATGAATACACAACAATGATTGCATCCCATAGGTCTATGGGTGAAGCTGATATATTGCAAATGAATAATATGAGGAAGGCAGGTTTGAGGGGTACTGATATATTCAAGTCATTTGCAGGTCAGTCAGGTGGTTTTTATAACATGGGGTATAATCTGAAAGACATGCACAACCAGATTAGTAGGCAAAGAAGGTGGGAACCATCGGATGCAACTGCTGCTATAGAGTACCTTCGTGGCTTGAAAAAGAACGATTCATTGATATATTGTCGTGAGAAGGTGAGCGACGAAGGGAGACTTGAATTGTTATTTTGGAGCGATGGAATAAGCCAAATGAGTTATCAGGTATTTGGTGATGTTCTTGCATTCGATGCAACATATGGTAAAAATAAGCACAAATGTCCGTTTGTTGTGTTTTGTGGCATAAATCACCATAACAAGACAACGATTTTTGCTTCTGCAATAGTTACAAATGAGACAGAAGAAACTTACGTGTGGCTACTAGACAATTTTCTTCGAGCAATGAAAGGAAAGGCACCTTCTTCGGTCATAACTGACGGGGACCCAAGAATGAGGAATGCTATAAAACGAGTGTTTCCAAGGGCACACCATCGGTTATGTGCATGGTATCTTCAGAAAGGTGCTGCAAAACATGTTCAAATTACAGATTTCACTAGACAGCTTAGCAAATGTATGTATTTTGATCTTGAAGTGCATGAATTTGAGAGACTGTGGGCTGATGTTGTAGCAAGGCATGGATTAGAGGGAAATGAATGGGTTTCTGATCTGTATGACAAGAAAAAAATGTGGGCAGCGGCACATATCAGAGGACATTTTTTTGCGGGGTTGCGTACTACTTCAAGGTGCGAGGGTATGAATTCTCAGATTGGCAGGTTTGTAAATTCCGGCAATACTTTGCTGGAGTTTGTACAACACTTCAATCGCCTATTGAACTACATGCGTTTTAAGGAAGTTGGGCTTGACTTCAAATCCGCATATGGCGAGGCAACATTGGAGACACCACTTCGATCACTAGAGAGATCAGCATCACAAGTTTTTACCCTTGACATCTATTTGCTAATAAAACCAGTGCTTGCAAGGGCTGGTGCGGTGAGGGTTATCTCTTGCAACGAGACATTTACTTGTGATATCTACACGGTGAGTAATTGTGGTGTTGCACAGAAACAATGGCATGTGTCTCACTATGAACCTACATCCTTGTTCAGTTGCTCTTGCCTTAGGATGGAATCTTTTGGGTTACCATGTACTCACCTCATAGCTGTTCTTGTGCATTTGAACATCCTAGAGTTCCTGAAATGTTTGATACTGCGTAGATGGACAAAGGCTGCAAAGCAATTTATTCGAACAGAGGATAATCATGATGGTCATGACAATTTCTTTTGGGAGTCACAGAAGGCATGCCAATATGCATCATTAGTTGATCATTGTCAAAACATGTCGAAGATGTCACTTGTTACTGATGTGGACTTTGAGGAGACAAAGAATATGGTTATAAAACGAATCATGGACTTGAAGGCTAAACACTATAATGTGTGTACGCAAAATGAACATGCATCAAACCCGAATGCAACCACTCACAATGGTAATCCAGTACTGCTGAATCCTGCATCCCGGGTGAGAGATGCTGATGTTCATCCAAATGGGACCAGAGTCCGGCGTGTACAAAAATGCAGTCACTGCAAAACATCTGGTCATAACATTGTGTCATGTCCAGAATTGAGGAATATCGCTCGTAGTCAAGATATTTGATGAACAAGCTGATTTCGAAGTAGTCAGGTAAGGCCTTTCACAATGTCTTGTGGTTGATAAAATCCATTTATATTTGAAATAAAACTAATACCTTACAGTTTTTAACTCAACCACCTATACATGTATATTTCAGGGTTCAAGACTAGAATTGCCATTCATGTCCCAGTCTTCAAGTCATACCATGGGTTCATTATCGTGGGTGGATTTAAACTAACAGACTGGAATGTGTAATCTACTATTTTGCTTAAATTTTAATGTGTTGATTCCATTGAACCTGTTTGTTGCATGTAAAAGGATGATTTTGGGCTTTTATTTGGCCTTCTATTAGGGTCCCTTTGTTTGGTGTTACCTTATTATTATTATTATACGTAATTTAGTTAAATATTCATGTGTTGATTCCATTTCACCCATTTAGTACAAGTAACAGGATGATTTTGGGCTTATATTTGGGTCCAAAAATTTGAAGTATGGATATGCATAATAATTAGGTAACAAGTTTCGGGTAGTTGACCCAGTTTGGTGTCATTTAGGGCAGTTGAGACATGCATCAAATATATATATATATATATATATATATATATATATATATATATTTTGAAGCAAGATGTTAACAGAAATATAAATACGTTTATAAAAGTTGGTCTGTTCGCACATATTTTGCGATTAATAATGCATTACATTACATGACCACCATAAAATGTCCTAAACATAGTAGTAGTACCCAGCATGGCTGCCAATGACCTCATGAAGCAAGTGTATTACACACACATACCACTCGGCTGGAACATTCATAGCTTATATTACATAACATAGAAATAGAATAGACCCCATAAAAACCATAAACATCATAAACGACCAACCAAAACACCACTCCCTCTTTGTGCCCATACCCTGCAGCAAGGGTGTATAGATAGTCATATTCAAGCAGTCGAACAAAAGAGGCGTCTCCGCCAGTGGTTATCAGCATTGAGACGTAATTCACTGTAGCATTCATTGTGATCACCCATTACTAACCCAAGCGCAGCCTTCATCCTGACCATCCTTTCATTAAGCTGTAAATGTGTAATGCCTGGAAATTATTAAAACTGGACAAACATACAAGATAAGCAAAAATAATTCAACTTTCGTTGGCATAATTCTTGAGCTTACCACTCCAACTACATTAGCGTGGAATGAGTGCTCCATCTTCATCCATGAAATCACCCACAATGCAGAGTTGTCACTGCCATGAGGAACAACACGAGAACACGTTAAAACCATACGTAAAGGCCCATAATATTAATACTTAGCATCGTTATTCCAGTATGTACCTAGATCCACAGTTTGGAATACCACGTGCTTCACAGATATCCCATGTAGCAAAATTTGTTCTTCCATGAAGGTAGTCTTCTGGGTAGCCTTCAGTTCCAATCATCTCAGACAATGTTGTTGCCTGTTACAGTTAAACAAAATTATCGATTCACTTCAAAAGGACTAAACGCATTATTGTTACAAAAATGTGTGATTCGTATGAACATACAATAGTTCTTATTGTATCACGTCTGCTGTTGATCAAAACCACCTTCAAATGCGAGTCCATATGGTATATCTTCATCTCCTTGATAGCAATGACCATAAGATACCAATGTGCTCCAAGTTCATCAATTGGAACATATATCTGGGTAAATGTGAGCATGCTCAGGTTTGTGTTGCACATCCATAAATCAATAGGATTAAGTAAGTTTGTTTTTTAACAAATTTCATTTTAAGTTAGATGAACCCATAAACCATACGTACGTATTCCAGGTTCGTGAATGGATGCATGTACTCTTCCGAATAGGTTTTCAGCAATTGGTCAATGGTCTGCCCTTGTGTGACTTGCTCCTCAAACGAAGGCGGCAGTGCCCACACCGTCTTCACCGGTCCATTTTGTTGATTGGCTGTGATCTGCAGAGCCATCATTTTTAACACCTGTGCCAAATGGATATGAAGCCACATTTAGATTGAAATACCATGATTTTAAGGGTTTATTAAACAGCTTTCGTGGAACACCTACGTCCTCAGTTACAATCTTCCCTGGACATAGACACTCAAAATGTCTCCTCTCTGAATTCACATATGCAACTTTAAATACAACCTCCCTGCGTTTAACAAGAGCCAGCGTAGTGAGTTGGCTAAACAAGTATGCAGGATTTAGGAGGATTTAGCATATTCTATGGGCATATACCTTTCATCTCTCTCAGGACTAAACAAGTATGCAGAAATTTGAGCCTGTTCCATAGTGAGTTGCATATCGCTTGTTGGCTTAAATTTTGTCTTCATTGTCTATGAAATAAGAAAATAGATAAATACAATAATCATACGATATGAAGGACTACACTATGCATAACGAATTCAACCGTCTGACTTAAGCACAATGCTACATACCGCTGGTACAATATGACCACGTGGCTTATTCTTCCGAGTATGTGCATTGAGTGAACCTGTCTTCCCTCTAGCAGTTGTTGCTGCCATCTCAGGTAAAGTTGATCCAACAGGTTTGTATTGGGATCCTGGAGAGTGATATGTTTCGTCAACCCTAGGAATCTTCGACGGAGTGTCGCCAGGTGAAGGTACAAAATTCAGCATCCTCCCGACCAGGAAGTCCACAGCTGCATCACCATCATCTCCCGCTGTCGTGGCCTTTAATTAAAAACCATTCAAGAAAACAAGCTAAGCTAACATCTGTTTGTAAGCCCAATATGAAAAAAAAAAATGGTTATAACAGCACAAACTTACATCAGATTTACGTACCCTACGATATTCACTCGATGAAGCAACATTTGTGTGATCTACACCCATGGATTTGTCGTAACCTCTTTTCTTCATCGCACTACCTTTGTTGTTTGTTTTCCCAGGTACGTCTAGTGCTATCCCTTTGTTTTTCAGTGTACAAGACCCCATATTGACGACTGAGTCATCATCATAAGTCGCAGT
The DNA here is from genome assembly GCF_012489685.1 of Lotus japonicus. Lineage (NCBI taxonomy): Eukaryota > Viridiplantae > Streptophyta > Magnoliopsida > Fabales > Fabaceae > Lotus > Lotus japonicus. Next base: position 66,539,295 of record NC_080046.1, on the reverse strand, counting down.
GTCAAGCACAATGGTTCCGTTACAGTATTTGGGTACTTGAGGAGCAAAAGATGGCCTGTACACATCTTCATTGTTTGTTACTTTTGGGGAAGCTTTTCCAACTTGACGGAAAACAGGGGGTCTCTGAGATCCTCCATGTTTCAGCCCACATGGAAGGTCTGCCTTCTGTTCAACAATAGTCAGTTTTTCAATATTTTACACTATAGCCAGTATTATGTGTTGCACATCCATTTGTTGGTTTAAGGTTACAACCATTTTCTGCAAAGAAACGTTGGTTGGGAGGGTTAAAATTGTTTACGAATCTTTGCTCTAAGTAGGTATTAATTTAAGGAGTATTACCTCCACTTGTGTCGTTAAACTCTTAACTGCCTCTTCCATAGTAGTTTCATTATGCACCTGCTCTCTACCATACATGAAGTGGTTCTCCTACGACAAAACATATTTAGTTAGAAAACTTATGGTTAAATCCATTAAATACAAAAGAATTGGTTGAGGTCCCTCACGGTTGAGCCGTGTTGATCGTCATGACCAAGATGTGTTTGGTGGACCACTTCTTCTCCCTGGTCCGCAGCATTCCTGCCCAGGACAGAAATATAAGGATGAGTCAAAATAGCATGGTTTTGGTAACTGATTAAGAAACTAAATTTCACACTACACTAAAATAAAGATGAAACGAGAGAAAATAACATCATGGCGACATGGTATTAAGAGGTTGGGTGGGTTAAGTAATAAGATCCGATATTCATACTCCCATAGAAACTGCACTGAAGCACCGTCATCAGCGCCATCGCCTCCTCCTTCAGCATCCACAACTGCCATGACTATCTTTGGATCTCCAGTTCAAGGTAATAACAAACACAAGATTCAAGGTAACAACAAACACCGAATGGGAAGCGTTTATATAAAGCAAATCTAAACGCTGGTTAAATGGATTTGCACTTGCGATATATAGAAGGAGGTAGAAGTTGACGTAGACGCCTAGCCATCATTAGAATAGAAGGTCCCAGCATTTAATGCATGATCTGCTTTCTGCGCCTCGGAACCCACATTTACCATACCAAACTCCCGCCAATCCTTCAAGTGAGAGAAATTATGTATTTGTGGTTAAATCTAGTTCGTATCCGACGAAATTGCAATATGATTGGTCACTTAATTATTTTAGCAATTTATTATTCATAGGCAATATTTCCATATAATCCTCATTCAGCGCTGTGTCCATTATTATATAAGTGGTTTGACCTGGTTTGAGTAATAACTTGACACAGGGACCAAAGTCTGTTTTAAAAGTCAAACCTTTTTGTTCACAATAAACATTAAAATAAGAAACAAACACTGGTGTATTGGGTCGGTTATTCCAGGGCCCATGATTCCATCGACAAACAGAGGTTAACATTCATGATATCCAATTATAGTAGATTACATGTTGGCAGAAGCATACATTGCATAATTAAGTAGGGCAACTAATTATAACATTGGCCATGGAACGAACACGATTACATCTTTAGACCTTCATCTAAGCTACCCTAAATGATTATACTTGAGGGGACCCATACTTCAGACGCATGTTGAGGTCCCCGACTTCTGTGGTTAGCCATTGTTTTTGCGTCTCTAAGGTGTTGATTTTAGCTTCCAATATGGCAACCTGCTCCTCCAAATCATGGACCTTGTGCTGGTTAAAGTCCTTAATCGCCAGCCCTGTAATCTGAACCATTCTACTCAGTAGACTACAGGCAACATCTTCACGTGCATGTGTTGCGGTGGACGCGAAGCTCCCGGTTGCGGTGGCTGTTTCTCCATTCAACTTAGTTGTTAACCATGCATGATACTTAACACATTCACTGCTATTAATGACTCTTGTCTCAGCGACCGCGAAAGTAGGTTGTTCAATCCCAAGAGCATAACAAGCCTGACACACCCATTCTTCCATGCTGAAGGAAAGCAGGAACTCAGAACGAGCTGATTCTCCACCAGTACTATGGCCAGGAGTCCCTGTCCAAAAATTACGTGTTAAATATGTTATACCAAAACACTGTATTCTATACCCATGGATTGTATAAAAAACGATAATATATAAGCAATGGAAGAACCTAAAGATCCAGTTTGAGACGTTCGTACACCGGAAAATCCTCCTTGTGGGGAAGAGTTTTCTGCTGCTTCCGGTTGATGCTGCTTGCAAAACGCTGCCCATGCAGTCTCAGCTTCTGCCAATGTTGCATATGCGGTATGGGCGTTACCGCTGTAGCCGGAAACCTGATCACGACATTCGATCCATGAATTGTAAATCCCAAGACGTCTTCCATAGAAAACAACGTGAAACTTTGACTTTCCCTTCCACATGGTCCTTTACAATGAATTTTGGGTTACGAACAAGGAGAGGAATAAGCAAATATTTGTGCTTCACTTCAGAAGTTGGGTAGCCATTTTAAAGGGCTTCTTCATTAATAGCACACCAGTGCGACTAGAATGAATGGTGGGTCACCTAAACGCAACAAATGTTGATGCGAGCATTATAGACGTTAATTACATCCCTTAAATGCATAATGTGATAGTGTGAGATTATTTGGGGTATTATTTGTGACGTGGATAGGACCACCCCTTATTATTTTTTTTAAATAAACTAATTTGATAAATGATACATATTATTTTAAATAATGATGAATAAACTCTTAACACTCACCATAAAAATCGAACAGCAAAATAGTGGTAATCGTATCCACCGAAAAACAAAGTTTGACAACCTGTCAAATTGCGGTCAGACTAGAAAGGCAGCCAAACAGTGTTTTGATGGTAGTTCACGGGTAAGAAAAAGTTCGAAGTGACACATATCATCGTGCCAGTTGCACTGACCGTTGAAGAACTAGATAAGTCCATTTAGTTTCGTCCTGCTTCAACTGGCTATTACATTAAATCAATTATATACATGAAAGAATATTGATTTGGTTCTTAAGTTTCTCCTATGATCCACTACCCATTACTTCAACTACCCGTTACACTAACTAGATACTACACAGTGGAGTAACATGCGTACCTAAGGGAGCATGGAGTCTGAGGAAAATTAAGTTTGGCTTTTCCGTAAGGTCAAATCAGGTCTCAGAACGACAGGGGGAGCAGTTGAACTTTATGGGGTATCCACATAATAATCTTATTAATTAAATTTTATATTTGCCGCCAAAATATTCATCAAAAAATAAATTACGTTCCATATTTAGCTTATATTCACCCCTGCCCACACCACATGAAAAATTGTTTCTTCACACCTCAAAATGGGGTGGAAATAAGTGGGTGAGGATGATGGAGCTAGAAATAAAATATTAAGTAAGAAATATAAATTTATGTTGTTTTTGCAGGTCCCTTTTAGTAAAAAATGTCTTCACTTGTTAGTTACTCACTGATGTTCTCAGCAATAAACTGTAACCCTAATGGGCTATCACAACTCCTAAGATCGGTGTTCTTATCACATGTCAACTAAGCTCCCACCCTAATGAGTTATCGCGACTCTTATTTTCCAGATATAGTAGGTCTTAGCCCTCACTGGTCTTCGTATCAAGTAACCTCACACCCCTAATGGGCTAGGCATAATCTAAAGATTCCGAAAGCGAAGCTCGTTGTTATTAGATGTAACCTCTCAGAGATACTTGGCCGACCACTAGTCTAACAAGCCCTAAAACAAACAACTTACTACTACCGGTGCTCTCAACACATGTCTTAGTCCTCACCGGTCTTTTTCTCAAGTAACCTTACACCCCTGATGGGTTATCGGGACTCTTAGGTTCCCAATACCGTAAGTCTTAGTCCTCACCGGTCTTATTCTCAAGTAACCTCACACCCCTGATGGGTTATCGCGACTCTTAGGTTCCCAATATTGTAGTTCTTAGTCCTCACCACCTCACCAGTGTTCTTATCAACTAACCTCCTACCCTGATGACTTATCGCGACTCTTAGGTTCCCAATACCGTAAGTCTTAGTCCTCACCGGTCTTCTTCTCAAGTAACCTCCTACCCCTGATGGATTATCGCGACTCTTAGGTTCCCAATACTGTAGTTCTTAGTCCTCACCAGTGTTCTTATCAACTAACCTCCTACCCTGATGGGTTATCGCGACTCTTAGGTTCCCAATACCGTAGGTCTTAGTCCTCACCGGTGTTCTTATCAACTAACCTCCTACCCTGATGGGTTATCGCGACTCTCTTAGGTTCCCAATACCGTAGGTCTTAGTCCTCACTGGTGTTCTTATCAACTAACCTCCTACCCCTGATGGGTTATCGCGACTCTTAGGTTCCCAATACCGTAGGTGTAAGTCCTCACCGGTGTTCGTTCTTATCAAGCGACCTCATACCCTATTGGGGGCTAGGCATACTCTTAACATTCCGAAACCGCAGCTCGTAGTCCTCGCTGGTGTTCTTATCAATTAAGCTCACACGCCTAATTGCCTATCGCGACTATTAATATCCAAAAATTGTACGTTAGGGTCCTAGTGCTTACTAGTGTTCTTAGCAATAACCTCACACCTTATTCACAACACACATTAAAAAATTAATTATGACCAACCATTTATCAATACCCAGCAATTTTTCATTACCCCGAAATTTTACAACACACATTCACGGGACCCATTCACCAGACTTCACCTATAGTTTCACGAATCTGGGTCATCATTCCATTCCGATGCACCGTATAATCCCTCTCTGGGTAGTCAATGTTCATCTCCATGTCACTTTGCAAATTTGTTATCTTCTTTATATGGGTGCGTTAGTGTTTACTAGCCATTAAGCGCAAGGAATTTCAGGTTGATTATTCACTAAAAAACAACACCCAAACGTAAACAACAGATAAACCACATGAACAAACTGTAACGATTTCAATTCAAGCAGTGACAGATCCAGAAATTTTATGTACTGAGGAAAATATCTATATATATAAATTCGTAATAAAAAATTAACATATTCTATTAGGAGTGAAGACATTTTTTACCAAAGAAGACACAAGTGAAGTCATTTTTTACTAAATGGGTCATCAAAAACCACATATTTTACTACTCAAGTGAGGGTATTTAGCAATGTGGAACACAAGTGAGGGCATTTAGCAATGTGGAATATAAGTGAGGGCAATTTTTATCAAAGAAATCATAAAAAACCATATACTTTTACTACTCAAATTTTTTTAATGTAATTTTTCATATTTAAGTGAGGGCACTTGCCCTCATACTCCACAACTTGGATCCGTCCCTGAATTCAAGCACAACACAGAGAAACAAAATCACCCATAAATCTCAGTTATGAACATCTTAATCGGAAGGAATAAGGATGATGACCCACTTTTGATTATCTTGGTGATTAATGGCCATTTAGAGCAATGAAAGGAATAGGGACGATGACCCATGAATGAATTTCGGCTTCATTATTCAGTAAAACTCAACAAACAAACGTGTCCAATAGTAATGGGAATAATAATAAAAAACATTATATGTCAGGTACCTAGAAAATAATTAACACAAAAGAAGAGTACCATATTAAAATAATAAAGCCTTGAGGGACTACAGCTGAATAAATCCATTCTACAAATTTGTTTGGTTTTTCACTTATGCACGGTACCTCACAAACTTAGTGATGCACCATAGCCGGGCCCGAGAAAGATAGGGAATAGAGACTATTAAGGAAGAGAGAAAAAGAGATTTATTTGGTATGGTTTTGTGAGAAAAGATGAGAGTTGGTGTGGGATTCACTTACTTTTTCACATCCCCTCACATGTGAGATGAAATGAGTTTGAGAGAGAATTTTTTACTCATTTCCCACTACCACCCTTACTTTTATTATTATTTTACATTATGATAATTTTTTCTCTCAATTTTTTTCTCTTCTGCTCTTGTTGTTCAATGGTACACATTAAAGGGGTATTTGGTGTCCCCTTTTTATAAAAGTTTTTTTCATGGGGACACCGGTGCATCCCCTAAAAAGGGAGACACCGTAGGCTTCACGCTTATGAAGAAAGATATAGTGAAGAGAGAGTTAGCAAAGTAAAGTTTGTGAAGAGAGATAATAATTGGCGTGAGTGAGAGCCACTTACTTTTTTATGTCTCGCTTATATAAGTAAAAATGAGATTGGAAAAGAGTTTTTCACTCGTTTCCTATTACCCTTATTTTGATAGTTTAATATTTAACCGTTATTAAAGAAAAATACATTCTTAATTAAAAATATATTATTACTAATTAAATTACTGATTAAATGTAAAAACTTTTTATTTTGGTTTATATGAGTAAATATAAAAGTGGTGGTAGAGAGGGATTAATTGTAGAGGAGGGGCAGAAGCAGAACAATGAAAGGTATCATGTGACAACAATGATCATAGATGGCCATGGTGATGATGGTGAAGCATGGAGGGTGGAGGAGGGTATTGGACAACAATAGATGGTGCTTAATAGTGATAGCCACACCTTATTTTGATTTCAATTTTGTCCTCGATTTTCTTACACTCAAATTTGCATTTATTTATCTAAATATTTGGAATTTTATGATATATTGTGGAATATTAAATAATTTTAGAGATTAATGGATATGCACTGTTAGTGTAAAGAAGTTTTACACTGACGTTCAATCACATTATGTCACATAAGACTAAGTAGTTACAAATCTTTTTAATTTTAATTAGTAAATTAATAAATTGCTGATGTGGCGGAAATCAATTGGGTGCATGTGTAAAATAAGTTTACACTGTCAGTGCATCTCCTATTTTCTCATGATTTTAAAGTAGGAAATATAATGAAACTTTTCTAAAAAATAAAAGATTATATGGAATTAATTCTCTTATTCAGAAATAAAAAATCAAAATATTACTGTGGTCCTTGTCTCCATGACCAAGTAACAAAAAAAAAAAAGGAGATTCAAAGAGAAAGAGAGGGTTCTCGTTCTCCGTCTTCAATTGTTGAACTGATTCTTCTTCTTGAGCAGCATCAATGGCGGGTGGATCATCTCGCAGCAGCGGTAAACGCCCCTTGGCGGAAGAAGATGAAGAATTCAGCAAAAAACCACCGTAATTTCTCTTCCCCTTTCACTCACTCACAAACCCTAATCCGATTCATTTCTATCGAGAAATTTCCTTTTATTGATAGAATCGATTTTTCTGACTCAAGTTATTAGATATTGATTGCTGTGTAGTACTAGTTAGCTGTATGCGTGTGTGTCTGGTTTAGGATTTTTGCTTTGACATTGTTGTGATGAATTTATGAAACTGAGTTCTATTGTACTTGTTTTGAATGAATGAATTTACACAGAGCTAAGAGGGTAAGGTTTCCAAAGGGTAAGAAAGTGAAGCCAGGGGATGAAATAGTGGATATAGTAAATGTACCTGCAAAAGTTGAGGAGGATGAAAGCGACTTGACGAACCCCCGTGCTGCTGCTAAAGAGCGCGCGAAACGCAGGAGCCAATTTACTTCCGAGCTCTTTCGCGAGGAAACTGGAGCTATCTTGAATGACGTAACAGCTGCTGAAATGAGATATGAGGTTTGTCTTTTTAGTTTTTCCTTGAATTCATACAAAAATTTACCTAGTCGCTAGTACGTTAATCAATGTATGTGTATGACCTTTTTGCTGTCAATATAATTAAAATTGATGTTGGTTAAGAGATTACAGTATATATGAATATGATGTATTGATGTGGATGAAATTTTCATTTTGCATTTCTGCACTCTGCTGCTGCTACTTTCAAATTTGAATCTACGCTGTTGTACACTACCGAATGCTGATTGAAATATTCCAGTTTTCAACGCTTGAGTTTTATAAATTTGCAGTGATCAGGGTGTATGGAGTGTCTTTCTTTCGTTCTTCGTGGATTCTAGCATAAAAAAATATGTTTGTGAAGTTTGTAGGATGTAGACTATTGTGTGTGTGTATTTTGTGGTGTGTTTCTTTCCTAAAATTGGCAGTAATTTTTCATTCAAGGTGTTGCCACTTTCATCTGTTATTGGGTCCATATAAAAGGATAGGCAGGCAGTGATTGGTGATATCTGTTGGCAGGATAATGAGAATTTTGTTGATGACGGGATTCAAATTGAGCCTTTCAACTTAAATAAAGAAAGGGAAGAAGGTTATTTTGATGCATCAGGGAATTTTATCGAATACGTAAGAGATAATGAGATTAAGGTGAGACATTTAAATTATTTTTATTTGTGATTTGTGACTATTTCATTTTGATTCTTTTAGTAAATTATTAAGGACCCTTGCAGGATGCCTGGCTTGATAATGTTGAAGTTGATCCAAGATATGCTGCATTAGCCTCTGTGGAAAGAAATGAGGAGGAGGAGGAGGAGGCCCAAGAGCTTTCTTCCAAAGATATTGGAATCATCAAGAGGCGCATTGCAGATGTTCTTGAACCAGAGGAAACAGTAAGCCTACATCTTATCATTCTGAGGGCCTGTTCAGTTTGAGAAATATTTTGTTGTGTTCACCAATAATTACAAAAGTGCTACCTAATTTTTAATGTTTTCTGTTCCCAAATATTTATATAGAAAAAGTGAAAAACTCTATATTTCTAGGGCTGTTGAGGGTCATTTGCCCGGTTGTATTAATTAATACTTCTTCCAATAGGTCTTGCAATGCTTGAGAAGGTTAAAAGGTAACAGTGATAGAAAGGCAAAGATGTCTTCTGAGACTAAGATTGTATTTGACCAGCTAACTGAGGATGCTGCGAGGCTGATGGAGAATGGCGAATACAGTTAAGTTATTCTCATTGGGCTTTATAAATATTTGCCAAAGTTGGCAACTTGAAATATCCACTCATTACTATAGCCTAATGAGACCCTTTATGTTGTGCATCATATTTTTTGAAGAGTGTGTTTTTTGTGCACAATGTTTAATTTTGGGTTCTTTATTTTTTGTTCAGATGTTTATCATGAAAAGAAAGAGATTTTTGAGCGTGAAGCAGGTCAGTGTTTACCAGATGTCTTAATTCTACCTGTATTATGTTTTATTGTCATGTTCACACCTTTACTTCATGTTCTGTGACATAAGTTATATAATTACCAAGTGTTTTGAATATACATCTAAATTTTCTATTGTAATTGGATTTGTTGCCTGTTCTGTTAGTTCTTTTTATTATAATTCTGCTCAACTTGTGTTTCTATCATGGTCATGATATGAGATGAAATTAGCTTCTCTATATCATAGTGTTTGTCAATTCTAAGTATCAGAGAAACCATTTTTTGAGCCTCCATCTTAAGCTTTGGATTTTGGGAAGTTGGTACTCAGCTGGATTTAATTGCAACATTTTCTTTGTCTCTTCTCTTTCCTTCCATGATGATACTGACATATGTTTATGAGTAGAAAAGAAGGGTAACTAATTGCTCAAAGCTTATGCCTTTTATAATCTTCCTTTTTCAGAAGGATATGAGAAGGTTGCCCGGGCAAAAGGAGAAGGCACATCTCTGCTCTTAGGTGAAGGGAATTTTTATCTGAATGGGGAGGAAAAATTGCTTTCTGATGGTCGGGATTCTGGTGTGGCCTCTACATTGACTACTGCTATAGGGACTTCAAATCCACATTTGGCTAGTGCAGAAGTCTCAGGCAATGGTGACGACTTTGATATGTTTGGTGACGATGATGAGCCTGCTACCACTAAGCCATCTACTGATGAAAATAGTACAGTTAGTCAACCATCATCAGATGCCATAAATTCCGGTAAAGAGGGTAAATATATTACCTCAACAAATTGGTATCTGAAATGGAAATTTTGTTGCTGATAAGTTTTTTATATGACATGGTTCTACTTTTCTTTCCAGGTGAAGCATTGCAAAACGATTATGTATATGATGAATCTTCTGGGTATGACTCTTCTCTTCCCTCTTCTTTTTTTGGAAATAATCTGACAAGTGTGACATTAGTCACCTATATTGCAGTGCCATAAAAAGTCACTTAGTACTCAATTCTTCTTTCTTTAAATGAACTCTTTTATCAAACAGCTCTGTTGAAAACTTGATCTGACATCAATATAATGGTCCAGGTACTATTATAGCAGCAGTTTGGGCTATTATTATGATCCAAATACTGGCCTTTATTGCTCTGCAGCATCAGGGAAATGGTATTGTGCATTCATGATTCATTTTAGCACGTGTTGTGTGTCAGGTTTTATTTTGATATTTGTAGCTTTTTTGTTTATTAGTCATCCCAGACACGTCTTTGGATATGTATTCTTAGCTTCATACAATTTGTTGGATGCACCTGGTTCATTCATTTTTTGGTCTTACACAGGTACTCGTTTAATGAGGAGTCTAACACTTACGATGAAGTTCATGAGGTTGCAGCTGATGTAAGTTGAGGAACTTGTTTCAAGTGAGTATAGTCTGTGTAGCATATCCACAATCATCGTCTATTAGTGGCATATGTACAGAGAAGCACTCTTGATCTTTTGAACATACTTTTTCTTGCGGGAATTTCTTCTTTAGGTGCTACTGCTAGCAGTTTTTCTGCTTTAATCTCTTAAGTTTTCTATCTATTATGTAATATCTTAAACTTTGCGAGCAAAATTCTCCTAAAATGTTAACTAAGTTAAGAACAGTAGATGCTTACTCTTTCAATCTGGGAGCCCAGTACAGTTTTTCCTTCAACTTGCAAATCAGTTTGCTCATGCAATTAGATAGTTGTTGGCGTCAGTCTAGGACTGTTCATGGTTCGGTTCTTTGCTTGAACCGAACCGAACCTGAACCAAAATTTTGGTTCGAGAGAACCGAACCGAACCGAACCGATATAGTATGGTTCGAACCGAACCGAACCGGTTTCAAATTTTGGTTAACCAGTTTGGTAAAATATGCATATTTATAGATGGTTCGAACCGAACCGAACCGATATACTATGGTTCGAACCGAACCGAACCTGAATTGGTAGTTGATATTTTGGTTCGGTTACCGAACCGGTTTTTCAATTTAGGTTCGAGTTCGGTTCGGTTCTTAAAGGTTCGGTTCTTGAACGGTTCGGTTTTCGGTTCGGTTCTTGGTTAGCTTCGGTTCTCAGAGAACCATGAACAGTCCTAGGCGTCACCTTGCCAATGCCCTGTTAGTATTCGACAACATTATTGGTAAAAATTATTACTTACATCAAAAGATGGATGTTATGAACTGTTAATGAATTGTTTATTGCATTTTTATTCTCATGCTGTTAATTGTAATTTTTTTTGGCTTAATTACAACTTTGGTCCCCGACGTTTACCAATGCCACGATTTTGGTCCTCCACTTAATTTAATTACATGGATGGTCCCCGACGTTGTAGGTCGTGTGCAACGTTAGTCCTACCATTTATTTCTTAATGGAGGAGGCTTACATGAACGTCTAGTTGGAGAGAAAAATGAGATCTGAGGAGAGAGGGAAGCACGTGAGAGTATCACGTGAACTCACGTGAACCTTATATGAACTCATTATACCCAAATCTGAAATCCTAGGGATCTAAATCGCGTTACCTTCTTCGTTCCAGGGAGGTCAGGGGTTTGGGTATAATGAGTTCAGATAAGGGTCACGTGATACTCACGTGCTTCCCTCTCTCCTCATACCTCATTTCTCTCTCCAACTGGACGTCCACGTAAACCTCCTCCATTAAGAAATAAACGGTAGGACTACCGTTGCACACGGCCTACAACGTCGGGGACCATCCATGTAATTAAATTAGGTGGGGGACCAAAATTGTGGCATTGGTAAACGTCGGGGACCAAAGTTGCAATTAAGCCTTTTTTTTTATGCAAACTGTTAATTGTAATTCAATACGCAGAAATGTTGTCAGTTATAATATCCACGTATATCACATTTAATCTGTTTTTATTGCTATCAATGGAGTTCTGGGTTTAACCTTTCTGTAATCATAATCCATCCATTTCCAACGTTTTTTGGTACCTGGATTTGGTATTGAAATAAGGCTGAGTTAACCTGAAGAACTCTACTATCATCGTGCATCTCTGATGCTCGGAAAGCACTCCCATACATATTCCTCATGTTCATCATTTCAGTATTAGGAAAGAAATACCAAATCCTCATCTTATTTGTCCTCCTCTTACTTTGTAACAAAAACAAACAAATGTTCTCTCAATGAACTACTAATTCAAATGTATCACATTTGTTTTTTTACAATCAGCACATAGTTATTACTCCCTCCGTTCCTAAATATAAGACCTAGTTTCAAAATTTTGAAGTTCCTAAATATAAGACCTAGTTACAATAATCTAACAAAAGGTTTTGTACTCTTCCATTTTTACCCTCCACATTAATTATATGTTTTCAATTCCCAAGTTTTGATTACCACTTACCATTAATTAGTGAGAGAAAATGACAAAGGGTAAATATGGAGGAATGTATGCATTTTTAAAAAATCAATACACTAATTGAACACATTTAATGTTTTCTTAATAAGCGCATATAATAGACTTTTAATGTATTTAGCTAGATCATTTAAACAAATCGGTTACCTATAGCAATAGTAAATGAACCATTTATTCATCGAAAAAAAGTAAATGAACCATTTATTCATCCAACAAAGTAAATGAACCATTTAAAAACAAACACTATAAAGGATGATCCAAACCTGTCCAACTATATATTGTTTCTTGCCAATATCTACATCTATTTTTTTTGGTACAAAGAAAATTGAAGGTTAGGGGATCGGATAACCATCCGTCATGAGATTAATCTCCACCGCTTAGAGATCAAATATTAAATTAGATGTTTAAGAAACTCAATTATCTACCATCTGTGCTGAGACTTATAGTTATTAATTCATTCTTATTTTTTTTAATCTTAATTTAGCAAATTACTCTTATAGTAAAGACTGAGCACTAAATTTTTTCCCCAAGGATGGCAGGGATAATTCTGAGTACTGATATTTTTCTAATAATTGCGTTTAATCTTTTTATAAATTTTTAAAAAATGGAAAATAGCTAAGTGTCTTGATGTAAAATGATAAATCTATGACTACATCATTGAAAAAATTACGAATAGCATGAGTTGAACAGAAATAAAATGGATAGGATAAAAATGAAATCTAATTACTAAATTTTTATTAAAATACTACACAGTAAAAAAGAAAAAAAAATCCAAGTCACTTAGAAAATGCATGAGATAATAATATTATTATAATAAGGTATAACAATTTATATGAGAACAGTAACAGCTTTCCATTTGCATCGTATCTCTCACGCGCGCTCACCACCTTCGTTGTGATGTTGATGATGATGATACAGTTTCTGAAATGCAACGAGAACAGTTTCAGTGTTGTGGCGAACTCGAACTCACTGAGTTGCTGAGTTCCGTGTGGAATCGAATCGAATCCAGATTTGATGGATTTGGAGAGAGGTGAGATCAATGGCGAGCGCGGGTACTCGATGGACTCGACGGAATCAAGGTGGGTTTACCATGAAGAAGATGAGGATGCGTCGGATATTGAGGACTTCGACGCTGATTTGAGATTGAGAGGCCGACGAAACGGTGCTCCTGTGCAGTTGCTTGATTCCGACGAGGAGGATGATGGCACCACCGAGCAGAGACTCATTCGTACTGGTCCTCGAGTTGATTCCTTCGATGTTGAAGCTCTTGACGTCCCTGGTGCTCTCAGAAATGACTATGAGGTACTCCCTTTCTCTCTTTGCCTAATTACCTCAACGAATTTTGCATTTCAATCATGATAATCATTTACAGTGGAGTATAGGGTTTGTGATTTGTGATATACTTACTAGTAGTATGTATTTTTTTTTTTTCTGAGTGAAGGTGATTGGAATCGAGTAGAGTTATTGGCCAGGTTAATTCTGAATTCTGTGTGTTTCTATTTTATGAATTTTGTGATTTTAACTTGAAGTTTCAGATGGAAAAACATTTAAGTTGATGAATTGTGATTGTTAATTTTTCTGTGTTTGTGTGTGAGACGTTATGAATTATGATTGTTAATTGAATGTTATAACCTGGTTCACAAATGGAAAATAAGTAGTTAAGTACAAGGAATATAGACATTGTTCAACCTACAGCCTACATTCACAGGTAAAAAAGGGGTAAAAATTACTAGGGTCAGTGAATATTCATTATTCAAGAAGTAACTGCCCTGTGCTCTGAACCATGATCGCGATATACCCAAATTCTCTTACATATTACAACCTAGCTAATGATATTAACAATACAAGCCGTCGTGTAAAGTTTAGTGTCTAGAGATGCCTATTGTTGTTGTTGTTGCTCTTCTTCCTCTGCTTTTGGGTGTTGATCCTTTTGTTGAGTTACTGGATTATATGAATTGACTGATGTATTACACTTGTGTATGGCTTGTGTTCACTTCCACTCCTTAAAACCCTTGCACTGCTAATCATCAGATTCTATAGCTATAAGCTGTAATGGAAAGTCAGCGATCTATGTATAAATGTTTTATGTTTGTTGACTTTTGTAATATTTTATTGCAGGATATCAGTTTGGGAAAGAAAATTGTATTGGCTTTTCAGACTCTTGGTGTTGTCTTTGGTGATGTTGGAACAAGTCCACTATATACATTCAGTGTTATGTTTAGAAAGGCCCCTATTGATGGAAATGAAGACATACTTGGAGCACTATCACTTGTCTTGTACACTTTAATCCTGATTCCTTTAGTGAAGTATGTCCTGGTTGTTCTGTTGGCCAATGATGACGGTGAAGGTATATTAAATTAAATATTCTAAAATAAACCTTCAGTATTACTTTTGTTTCTCTCCCTGTTAGTCATACTCTTCTGATCGTTATTTCCTCAAAACTTGTTTTCAAACCACTGCAGGCGGTACTTTTGCCTTGTATTCCTTGATTTGTCGTCATGCTAAGGTGAGTCTTCTCCCCAATCAGCTGCCATCAGATGCTCGCATATCAAGCTTTAGGCTAAAGGTTCCTTCCCCTGAGCTTGAAAGGTCATTAAAAATCAAGGAAAGACTAGAGTCTTCTATGACTATGAAGAAGATTCTGCTAATATTAGTGCTTGCTGGTACTGCTATGGTGATTGCTAATGGTGTCGTTACGCCAGCGATGTCAGGTTATTGACTGCTGTTACTTGTATTTTTGTAACTTCTTCAGACTTGCTTTGGTCATGACGTGTTAGGGATAATATACCGATACCATGCCTTTAATGATATCATGTTACTTGTGTTAATGACCAACTGTTATTTTCATTATCGTTTCTACAATGTAGTTCTGTATAATAATTCTCATCTTCTATCTATGTCTTACTGCAGTATTGTCATCTGTTGGTGGTTTAAAAGTTGGGGTAGATGCAATCAAACAAGGTATTATGTTTAATGAACTCTATTATCTGTAATATTTATTATTACCTAAGTTTGATGTTATCCACGATCCAGAAAATTTAGTTTGGACTTTTATTTTTCCTAAATTGTAATTTTAGTATTGCCGCTACAGTTTATTGACTAGGTGCTGAGAATAGAAAGCATTTTATGTTTTTTTCCTTCGGTTTTATTTCTGTAGGGATCTACATTAATTTTTTCTTCATTTTCAACTATGCAGATGAAGTGGTGATGATTTCAGTCACCTGTCTGATCATTTTGTTCAGTGTACAGAAGTATGGAACAAGTAAAGTGGGACTTGCAGTAGGACCTGCTCTGTTCATATGGTTTTGTTCTCTGGCGGGCATTGGGATTTACAATCTTCTCAAATATGACAGCAGTGTCTTGAGGGCATTTAATCCTATTCACATCTACTATTTCTTCAAGAGGGACTCAACTAAAGCATGGTATTCTCTTGGGGGTTGTCTTCTATGTGCAACTGGTAAACACATATATGCAGGGTTCTGATCCTGGGGATGCAATCATACCATATATGTTTTGTCTTGACATTTATGTAGATTTTTCTCTACTAGTGAGTCTTTTGTTATTTGTTTTAAAGACAGTGCATTGCTAAGTTTTTGTTGTGCCTTTGTCACCGCTTAGGTGCAAATTTTGAGGTTCATTGATAATGGGAATTCAACTACTGTTTGTTCTATCACTGTAACCCCCCCCCCCCCCCCCCCCAAAAAAAAACAAAATCCAACTATAACTTGATATTTTAATGAGGTGAGCGTGACTTGCTGTACATCTCCTCTTCAACTATTAATTAAAATTATTACTCCATCATCTTGCAGGTTCTGAGGCCATGTTTGCAGATCTTTGCTACTTTTCTGTTCGGTCAGTTCAGGTAAGAAATTATTTCTGTTATATTTCTCATATTATCATGCTTCTTTCATATTTCTTTAAACTTTTCTCTTCTTGTGAACTAAGTGTTGATCAAATTGGTGGTGTTTATATGCAGCTTACATTTGCCTTTCTTGTTTTGCCGTGCCTACTATTGGGTTATTTGGGTCAAGCTGCATACCTTATGGAAAATCATGCTGATGCTGGTAGAGTCTTTTATTCTTCAGTTCCAAGTAAGTGTTGATAATATCATTCTTAACAGTGGGCTGTCTTCGCAATCTAAAGGATCTACAAGTAATCTATTGTCTATCTGCAGGTGGTGCATTTTGGCCAACTTTCTTTATTGCTAACATTGCTGCACTCATTGCAAGCCGGGCTATGACAACGGCAACATTTTCATGTATAAAGCAATCAACTGCACTTGGCTGTTTCCCTCGCCTTAAAATCGTTCATACCTCTCGGAAATTTATGGGCCAGATCTATATCCCAGTCCTAAACTGGTTTCTTTTGGCTGTTTCTCTGGTGCTTGTCTGCTCTACATCCAGCATTGATGCGATTGGAAATGCCTATGGTAATGATCGCATTTCAAACTTTTATTTTTAAATCTGCAGATAGTCTGTATTTTATCAGTCATATCTACTTAAGCTTTGTCAAATTGACACTTGGTGATAATATAAATTTCTGCCATTTTTGTTGGGATCAACTATCAGAATTCAATACTTTGCATCAGAAGCTTATGTTACTGTAATTATTTTGAAAAGCATGGAATTCCTCTCGTAATATTTCTTTTGTGTATTCTCAACTATAATGGAGAAATAGTAATTCAACCGGAGTCTTGTAAAAGAAGACCTGATTCGCTTGGAGAAACCTGTGAATACCAAGATCCTAAACCCCTTTGTAACCCTGTTCCCCTGTTCTTTTAACACTGGCTGTTAGCTTGGAATAATGTCAATCTATGTATATATGTTTCCATCAGCAAGACTTCTACGAGTAAGAGGTTATCACTGGGTTTTGGAACATATTTCTATTGAATGTATGGAAGAGATTTCATCTTGGAATTTGAATTTATAATATGGAAGATCATGATCAATAGGAATTTGATTTGGCAAGCTAGGCACTAGAAGGCAGGTTGACAGAGGATGGAGAGTTATCATTTTCTTATGATCTATCATAATAATATTGACGAATTTGTATTCAGCTTACCACTTTGTCCACTTTCAGGCATTGCTGAGCTGGGGGTGATGATGATGACCACTATTTTAGTAACTCTCGTTATGCTGCTTATATGGCAGCTAAACATCATCATAGTGCTGAGTTTCATCATAATCTTCTTGGGATTGGAGTTGGTTTTCTTTTCATCTGTTTTGTGGAGTGTGGCAGATGGAAGTTGGATAATATTGGTGTTTGCCGTAATAATGTTTCTTATAATGTATGTATGGAATTATGGAAGCAATCTCAAGTATGAAACTGAAGTCAAGCAAAAACTGTCAATGGATTTGATGCGAGAATTAGGTTCTAATCTCGGGACAATACGAGCTCCTGGGATAGGCTTGCTGTATAATGAGTTGGTCAAAGGAATACCTGCAATTTTTGGCCATTTTCTGACTACACTTCCAGCAATACATTCCATGATCATATTTGTGAGTATTAAGTATGTTCCAGTTCCTATGGTGCCTCAAAGTGAAAGGTTCCTTTTCCGGCGAGTCTGTCCAAAAAGTTATCATATATTTCGTTGTATTGCCAGGTAACTCTCCCTTTTCAACCTTTTGAGATGTGTGAAAATATGCTATATAGCTTCATGTGAACATCACTTTAAGGGGATAATTTAGTGAAACAATGTATCGTATCCTCATAAAAATGTATTTTTGTCTGAACTTTTATATATCAACAGGTACGGTTACAAAGACATTCGAAAAGAAAATCACCTGACTTTTGAGCAGCTGCTGATTGAGAGCCTAGAGAAGTTTGTACGTCGTGAAGTTCAGGAGAGGTCACTAGAGAGTGATGGAGATGAAGATTCTGAGCAAGAGGATGAGTACTCTGGTTCTAGGGTTCTCATAGCTCCCAATGGGAGTGTTTACTCACTTGGCATTCCTCTTCTTGCTGATTTTACGGATACAATCAACCCCGTTCTAGAAGCAAGCACATCAGAGGTAGTAAACTCAACTACACCTGATCACCCAGTGTTTGATGCTGAGCAGGGCCTTGAAAGGGAGTTGTCTTTTATACGAAAGGCTAAAGAATCTGGAGTTGTTTATCTTCTTGGACATGGGGATATAAGGGCAAGGAAGGACTCGTGGTTTATCAAAAAACTAGTTATAAACTACTTTTATGCCTTTTTGAGAAAGAACTGCAGGAGAGGGATCACGACTTTAAGTGTACCTCACTCCAATCTGATGCAAGTAAGCATGACTTACATGGTGTGAAACCCAATTTTTGCAGCCCAAACAACACACTGAAATTCGCTTGGAAACTCCATTATTTTGGAATCCCCAGCTAGAAATGTTTGCTTGATGCCTTTAGTTGTCCTGATGTTGGTTGCATGTATGGACTTCAAATAGGCTGACAACAAAAAGAAACAGATTATGTATACACATATCTGAATGCGTCAGATTCCACTTAAAATGTAATTGAGTTTTTGTACAGAGGCTTTCGAGTGCCCTTGAATTTCTTCTTCTTTTTTCGTTAGTTTGTATTATTTTGTCTTCTCCTTCCCATCTCTTAGACACTTTCTTGACTGAAACTCAAATGATATCATATATGATCTATATTTGAAATCTTTTTATGTTGTATATTACCCTTTCAGGTTTTTTGTTTACTAGTTTGAAACAAAACTCTTTACGCTACTTTACATTATTGAAAGTCTTTTAACTATCGAATGCTATTAACAATTTTGTTTTCACTAAAATACTGTTGAATAAAACAGGGGACCAACAGAAGAAAGTAATCATGTTTGATGTTCTACAATGTTTTTACCATTTCATTTTATTAACATCTTGAAGCAACCGGTCGTCATGGAAATACTACCTAGAATAAGTTCAGTGTATTATACAAACAGGCAACAGCCCAGCCAACTTCACATGTGAAGTATGAATCCACAAGATTTGTTACAACTACAGGATTGCTGATTTTAAATTGAACATCAGTAAATTCTATAGCATTCGGGGCCAATCGAGCACAAACATGGCTCTCCAATAATCAAAGTGGCCGCAGAGACTAACCTGTTGAAGAAAAGTGAGAAATTATAATATCAATAATTGTTCTTAAACCTATCCCAAACATCTAAGAATAACACTGAAGAGGACATGTATACATTTACTTAGACGACCACTTTTGCATTGATATGGTGACCTGCCAATTAACCCACCAAGCTTCTTGTAAATCAAATCAATTATACAATAAGCATCTAATCTCATTTAGAGGTTATGACTGTAAACTGTTAAGTGAATATGCACATTTAGAAGCAGAGTGAATCTCCATTATCACATTTTAGTGTTATATATGTATTTAACCATTTGAAGGTATAACAATGAGCAACAACCGAGCCATTAGTTAACAATTGAATAAAGATAAAGCCCCAATTCCTTCCCAACGTTCATATATAGACCATAGAGGATAACATCAATTCTGTAGATATCAATCTAGGAGGTTCGCTCAGTGGCATATTAAGAAGAAGTGAAAGCATGCACCATTACACATGAAAGGAATAAATTATTATTAAGTATCCACAAGATGCATGCAGCCCCTCCATTCCTTCCCAACATTCTTTATTTGTTTTGTTGGAGAAAGGGCAGAGACTCGCATCTGATAAGTCGTAAGTTCAAGCCCTCACTCAATACTCATCTTGAGTTGAGCTCAATGTAGTTCCTGTATATCTGCTATTTTGATCTAGAAGGTTTTCTCATTCTTGAACCAGCACACCATCCCCTTACTTTAAAATATATAGTTATGGCATGATTTGAGACCTCTACAAACTCCAGTAATACTTTTCCTTTTCTTCTATATTGCATAAAATTTTATAAAAACAAATATAGTAGCATTTGCAACAATGATCATATTAAAACTGTAAGAAAACTAAATGAAATAATAACATGCTGACAATTTTGAAATACCTTGAAGGCTAGAACTGAAACCACAGTTAGTTAAATGCTCCGCAAGTGCCTCTCCTAATTGCTTTTGCCAATCTGGTGCCGTTTTTTCTTCGGATGCAGGGTAAACTATTGCTATCTCAGATGCTAGATTTACACTAGCAGATGACACTTGTGGCTGTCCATAAAAGAGCATACATTTAGATTGCACTTTCAGTAAGAAAATTATATGGTTTACTCACACACAAAAAATATACCATTTGTTATGTACTTTAACACTTGTTTACTTTTCCACATAAGCTTTTCCATAGAATTGATTTTAGCTTCAGAAATGCAGTTAACATACATCAAGCTATTTTTCTTCAAAATCAATTCTAACACTCATAAACTAATGACAGAAGCAAATTGATTTTAACTTTGGAATGAAATTTTAGAGCACTTACTCGACTTTGAAGAAGTTTTTTGACATTATCTGCACAACCCTCACACATCATCCCCTGCTAACACATACCCAGAGAGTTTTAATAAACAATGGATTTTGGAGGAAGTTTCAGTCATACACACACACTGACCCCAACATGGAGAACGATAGCATCGCCGTCACCACCACCGGAAGAAGCAGCTGAGCAGCGGAAAGAGGCGCCATAGTTGAGGCGGCGATGGAGCTGGATGAGCGGCAAGCCTCTGCCCAAACGGTGGCTCAGAGGTTTGAAATTTGCCGTCTGTGTAATACGCATCTGCGTCACCGTCACAGAGGCAGACACAGTTGAAGAAGAATGCATGGCGATTGGAATTGGAATCGAAGATGAAGACATCGATGACAGTACAACAATACACCCCTCACAGCTCGTACAGCAAGTAGCAACACTCACCCTTTCTCTATTTGCAAACAATTTATTAGATATTGATTATTTGCGACGGATAACTCCTTGTCAGTGTGTTTGTGACGGAAACAGTATCACTTACAGTCTTACACCATCGTCGGCTTAAAATGTATCTGTCACAAAAATATTGTCAGTGCGTTTGCGAGGAAACTATATCCGTCGCAAAATCCTGGTAAGCTAGGCGAATTTAGCGACGGATTACTTGAGAGGGATTTATTCCGTCGCAATTTCCGTTATCCTTGTAAGTGCTTGTTTGTGAATTGTGACTCAATTAAACAAAGGATTTTGTGACAGAATAATTTACCGTCGCAAAGAACCGAATGTTGGTCAATTGTTTTCAAACTATACTTTTTTTTGGGTAAATTGTTTTATTTTCTAAAAAAAACCGCACACATATCAAGACCAAACGTTCTATTTACATAATTTTGCAGGAAAGAATGTAGGACAAAAGGCATCAATACATTTTGTTTTCAAACTCATGGCATCAAAGGTTTAATTGTACCAAGGCCACTCTTATTTCTAGTGTTTCACCAAAATTCAATAATACACACTCGATCTCAAATTACTAATTCACAAACATGGCACTTCAGAGGGAACCAAATCAGGCACCAAAATAAGGAAGCATCTAAGAGAATCTATATTCTCAGTGAATTATTTGATACTACTTCTTAAAAAAAAGCTTAATTGCACTTTTGGTCTCCCAATTATTGTCTTCCTGCGAAAATTGTCCTCAAACTTCAAAATTAGCAAAAAAAATGACTCAGATTCCAGCATGATACCTTCAAGATAATTTCAATATGTTAAAATATAGCTTAAGCACATTTATGATTTATCCAGTCGTAAATAGCACAAACATCCAAACTATTGTGTCAACATTACATACACCCTCTGCCCGAGTCCACATAATTTAACATGTTCAGTTTTCAAAGTTGCATACTTGATTATTAATTTTATTACAAGATGAAAATGCTACTGAAAGAATAAAGTAGTAGTGGTTTAATAGGGAAGAGGTGGGAGTGGCATAACAAGGGAGGACGGTGGCACAAGGCTAATTTGTGTTGCTTGTAATGTTGCTCACGGTCACAACGCAAGGTAGAGGATAAATATCAATACCACATGATTTTGAAGTGTGAAGTGATTCATAGCCTATTTGATTACATAATTCTGGATAAAACTTTAGGGCTTTTCACATATTTTCACGAGTAGAAAGCTAATGTTTGATTAAAATTTAAACTAAGAAATTTCATACAAATTTAACAAAGTCGTTGGTTGGACTATATAACTCACTTGATATTTCCTTGAATTGGAAAAAATCTTACAAACATATCATATCTCATATTTCACATTATGACCGTACCCAATATCAATAAAAGATCTAAAGTATCTAAATTATATACAGAGTCGTACATTAGCAATTAGTTACATGAGTCTTATTTCAGTAATTGCTAAGAGATGTCACATGTTATGTTATTTGATAGACATCTGTCCGGATCTGCAGCTAACAACCTTTTTCTTCTTATCTATGTGCCATCAGAAATTAGAAAACTCCCCTACTTTGATGTTGATATACCGGAACACTTTGAGCATAAGAAGGAAAAACTGTATCTTGAGTATAGACATAATATGAGTAATGCCTTAACCGATTGAATTCCAATGAAGAGGCAAATGAAGTAGATACTGTTGATTTAGATTTCGTCTCACTAGAAAATGATTTTGTCTCTCCTGAAAATATCTTCTTATATATAATCTGAAGCAGACCTATCAAGATATCATCAAGCAAAAGCTAGACTAAATCAACATCATAGTAGTTCTTTTATTATGTGTTACAATAAATCCATGTCACCGTTAAGACAGAGATCTTGTAACACTATTAATTAAGGAAATCACATTCGATGCAGAGATGTCATGAACTTCTTCACGGTATCAGATCCCTGATACCTTGAAGGATTGTTCTGAAACTGCGTGGACATGTTTGGTGGCCAATCGATCAAGGTGGAATAGACAGAGCTTGGACGTGAACCTATTTACAAGTAATGGAATGAATTAATAAAAAATGAGTAAATATTAAATAGGATGATAGTGATGAAGAAGACATGTTCTTACAAAAAGCAAGTGAGAGAGAGCAGCGTTTGTTGGTGTGTCTAGCTACATCAGATCTGAGAGACTGATAGATCTGCAAACAGAAATAGAGGTGGCGGCGCACAGTGAGTAAAGGGTTTCTTAGTTTCACCAGAAAAGAAAAGAAACCCTTACCCTAACAAGTGATGAGAGAAAGTGAGGATTCTAAGGATATATAT
Source organism: Lotus japonicus (assembly GCF_012489685.1). NCBI lineage: Eukaryota > Viridiplantae > Streptophyta > Magnoliopsida > Fabales > Fabaceae > Lotus > Lotus japonicus. The sequence goes on along the minus strand of NC_080046.1, from coordinate 66,515,879 downwards.
AAAGCAGTGGCAGCTGTGACACGTGATGATGTGTTGTGTGCGGTCACACGCTCAGTCTCTCTGCACGTGATGCAATCACAGTAAAAAAATTATGTAACCAAATTATTTTGAAGTGTATATTATTTTCTATTCACTAGCCAAATTAAAGTATTTTCAATCAATCTTAATTATAATTTATTTGGACTTATTTGATATCTTGGAGACTTGGACTGAATCAAGGACACGATCTGAATGAGAATAATGGAAATTGGATGGTTGTTACAAAATTTAAAAAGCAATCCTATAATAAAGGGAAGGATCCAAAATCAGCATCAGTTAAAAGAAATTGAATCCATTTGATGCTCCCATTAATTCCATACTAGTTCCGTAACCCGTGCGTTGCACGGAAATTTTATGGTGTAATATTTTAATAAATAAATAAGTTATTTTTGTATAAGGCAACCCTATAAAGATAGATGAGGAGAAAAATGAAATAAATAATTGTAATTGTAATTGTGTTGTGTACATCAAACATTTCCAAAAACTTCCTTAAACACTACATTTACAGTATTGGTCTGTTGTTTGGCCGTCTCATCGAGTATACAAAGTTTAAGACCTTTTCTTGAGCGTACTCAAGAAAGAGCTACATATAACTGACCATGAGTGAAGACGGGCCTTGGAAGGAAGAGTCCAACCTGAGATAGTGTTTGTCCTTGGCTCTTGTTTATGGTCATAGCAACGCATATTGAATTGGAAACTGTCTTCTTCTGAATTTAATTGGAAATTTGGAATCAGAAGGAACCAAGTCCATTCTTAAAATGTGCACTTTGTCATTGACATTTGTTCCCGTGATAACAGTTGCACCAATAAAACGTTCGCCAAGTTCGTCCATAATTAACCTAGTTCCATTGCATAAACCTGCTGCTTGGTCTATATTTCTCAAAAGCATTATTGGAGTACCAACTTTCAACAAAAGTTTGTGGTTAGGCATTCTTGAACTTTTAGTGTCGTTCAAAAATTCGGTGGTGAACCACTCACCTTGGATTTCAGAATCCTCATCAGATCGCAAGGCAGAATCGGAGCTCAGATATTCATGCTCTGGTGCAGCTATCATCCCAAACATGTAAGTGTTTATCATTTCAACAGCCTCTAGTATAGGTGCCAATATTGCCCTATCTTGAAAAAATTGAGGGTCTTTCATTTTGTGCGCAAGGTCAGGATATGTATATTTAATCAATTCCATTAATGGGTCAGGACTAATTGGGATAAGCAGATCTGGCGGGATTTGGACATCGTACTCTCCTGCTCCGAAATCTGGATGGTCGCCATTTCCAATTTTAAGAATCCAATCTGCAAAGTCTTTGATTTCTTTTGCTTCATCAGCCGTCTCAGCTGCGGTTAGGCACATGTTCTTACTCAATTTCATAACTTTGCAGTGTTTCCACAATGAGGAAGAGTTTACAGTAGATTCGACGATTTCCTGTCTGCTTCCTCTAGTTATTACAGGTAGTATTTGTCTAAAATCACCTCCAAGTATTACTAATTTTCCTCCGAAAGGCTTATAGGCGTTATCTTCATTTTTCGACCTCATTAAATCTCGGAGTGTAACGTCTAAAGCTTCGAAACAATACTTTTTCAACATTGGAGCTTCATTCCATATGATAAGACTTGTTTCAAGTAGAAGCTTTCCTCGTAGACTTCCCTGCTTTATATTACATGTCGAGGTCTCTGTAGCATCTAATGGAATGCAGAATTTAGAATGAGTTGTTCTGCCTCCAGGCAAGAGTAATGATACTATGCCACTGGAAGCAACGGTAAAAACAATTAGTCATTTGGATCTAAGTGACGCTGATAAAGTGTTCCACACAAAAGTCTTTCCAGTTCCACCATATCCATATAAAAAGTAGAAGCCTCCTGAGTTTGACAACACAGATGTGACAACCCTCTCATATACAGACTTTTGCTCAGGTGTAAGCATACTAAGCAACTCTTCATATTGTACCTTTAATGCATCTTTGTCATAGTTTAGTTCATCAACAATAAATCTATTGTCAAATTGCAAGACTTCATCATATTCTGGAGTTGGCAAACATGGGTAATCATTTAATGGCCTACCATTTCTTTGGAGCAACTTCTCAATTTCAATGATACATAAATTTTTCAAATCAGCATCTGCGATTCGTAGGCCTAAAGTCGAGAATAGTGATAAACAAATTATTTTTAACTGTATCGAATATAACTTATGTTGTTCACAGACAATTCATTAATTATATTGCGCAATGTGATTTTTTAAAGTATTGAATTTCAATTAAATTAAATCCAAGCAATAATTAAATTAGGCTTAATCCAGTTTTTGGTCCCTATCCTTTGTCATAAATATGACTTTAGTTCCTCGTCGGAGCAAAGGTGGGGATTGGTCCCCAGTTTTTTGCAAAATAGTTGGCTTTGGTCCTTCCGGCAGGTTGGGTCAACGCCGGAGCTCCGGCAGGTGATGTGGCCCTTGTCATGTCATTTAATGAGCTTAGGTGGAATTTTTATTTATTTATTTCATTGAAATTATTAAAAATTTAATTAACCCCAATAATTAATGTCCCTAATTAACCTCATATATTATTTAAAAAACTCATTTATCTTCTTATAAGCATCTTCTTCTTCATCTTCTTTCTTCAACCCAGATCAGTAAACCCATTTATCTTTCTTTCTTCAACCCAGGCTCAACATCTTCTTCTTCATCTTCTTTCTTCAACCCAGATGAATCCTCAAATTTTGCTAACCCTTCCTCAAAAACCGCAACATCAAAATCCAAGGTTCTTTTTTCCTTTCCCTTTTCAGCCTATTACAATCTGGTTTCTGGGTCTTGAAATCAAACTTCATGAAATAAACAAATAAATAAATAAGCTACTCTTTCAAATCCAGAGATTGAGTGTCTTCATAGGAAATAAAAATCACACCATCCCTTTACTTTACATGATTTATTCCTTGTTCTAGCAAAAAACAAATATGAAACTACGATTCAATTCTATTTCGAGATTAACAGAGGACAAAGTGGAAAATATATCAAATCAGAGATGCAGAGTTCTATTTTAACAAAAAAAAAAACGGAACACCAATTTTTTAGATTTTTCACATATGCAGCCTGAGATCTCCATGAAAGCTCCAGATCCTCCGCCTCAGATATATCCATTCTGCTATCATCACAACACCATAGGCACCAACCAAAGATCCAGCGCTTCAAACGGCTTGCAGTGACCATCGCGCGAGGTTGAGATATGTCACCACTAAACTGACGCCTTCATCGTGCGAGGTTCAGATCCGCGCTTCAGGTCGTCAATCTCGCCCGCTACCACCACGTCATCGTTCTCTGCAAGCCTGATGTTCTTTCGACCCAGATCTGGAAGCTGAAGCATCTCCTTAATGGTGGCATTGGAGTTCTGGGTATTGCAAAAGGATTTCGTGAAGGAAGGGGAAATAGGAGGTTGGTGGCGTTTGATGAATATTGGAGAAGGAGATTGGAGGTGTGGGTTAATTAGGGTATCGCAGATATAGCATTAAAGTTTTGAGTATTGCAAATGGATTTTGTTGAATTCCCCTTTTTAATGATTTTATTTAAATAATATATGAGGTTAATTAGGGACATTAATTATTGGGGTTAATTAATTTTTTAATAATTTCAATAAAGTAAATAAATAAAAATTCCACCTAAGCTCATTAAATGACATGGCAATGGCCACATCAGCTGCCGAGCTCCGACGTTGACCCAACCGGCCGGAAGGACCAAAGCCAACTATTTTGCAAAAAACTGGGGACCAATCCCCACCTTTGCTCCGGCGAGAGACTAAAGCCATATTTATGACAAAGGATAGGGACCAAAAACTGGATTAAGCCATTAAATTATTATAACAACATTTCAAATCTTAATAATATCACTTGTAAAATTCCGTACCTGGATTTTGCAATTCTTTTCTTCTATGGTGTAGAATGCCTTCTGATAAGAGTAGTCAGCATGCTTCCCAAACATCAATAGGTTTTGAGATTGAATTCATCATCAACATTCTTACAAAGAGTTTTCTCATTTGTTCTCCGGAAGCTAAATCAGAGACTTCTTTAATTGCATCAATATATTCTTTGTCATCTGTTAGCAATCCCAATTGATCGCATGCTTCCTTAAAAGTATCATATGTTATTCCCTTCACTGTTCTGATACTTCTATATGATGTACAACCCTTTTGCATAGTTAGTAGGATTCTCATGATATATAACTCGCCGATGCCTGGAGGGATATACTGTAGTCTGCCAATTTTAAAACCCCTCTTTCTTGGTTTCCAGATTCCATCTTTGTTATGATAAACAAATCTACTGGGAAATTCAGCATATGTTAGATCCTGCCCTTCTCGGTATTTTTCATTAGCTGCAAACCAAGCCATAAACATTGTGGGTTTTTTACCACTCTTTTCTAGAACATCTCCAACGTCTTCGTCATCATTATAGTATACCAAATATTCATTTGGAAGATGAAAATTTAGTTTTTTCACAGATGGCCATCGTTTGTGTATGGTAAAGTCAAATGTTCTCCAAGTTGCCTCACACGGAGAAAGATAACGACAATCATAATATTGCTTTACCTCATCCATTGGCTCTTTCGCTTGATCATCGTTGTCCTTATGTGAAATTTCAAGCATTGCTCGGTCTGCGCCTTTGTTGATATATTTGAACAAATATTTTATAGCATTGGACTTGTTACAATACTCGACATTTATGTGAGCTTGATACCTCATAAGGAGCGTGGGATTGTAAGGCACAACATACCTGCAATGTAGGTTATGGCGAATATAGATTACAATTGTAATAAATAACATATCTGAGGTATCCTTCTTTTTTTCACGAAGTTAGGTTTTTTCAAATTGGTATCAATTTAGTTTACTCGGAAAGCATATTACATTTGTAAAAATTTACATACCTGTTATCAATTTCAATGTCTTTTTTCTTGATTACAATCCCTATTTGCCTTCTTTTATACTGCGGATAGCCTTCTTCGTCAATCATTGTGGTGTTTTAAATTTTTTTTGGAAAGAATTCAGTGCACCTACCCTTCTCCATGCATGGTGATTTTTTGTTTGCACTACCACACAGTCCATGTATCATGAAGTTAGAAACTACAACGTGCAATTCGGGATATAACACTGGATCAGGAAGCTCGGCAGAGATGACTTTGTCAATGTCGTCCCCAGTCTTCAACTTATTTTCTCCTTGCAACCAAATCAGTATGTGCGCGTGAGGAAGTCCTCTTTTCTGAAATTCAATTGTATACATGCCTAAAAACAAACATATTAATGATTAAAAAAGTTTCTGTAACAGCTTGACATCATCTTTAGCTTATTCTAAATTACAAACATATTCTTCTTCTAAAAAGAAAACAAAAAAGTAGAATAATTCAAAAGTTTTAATTGATTAGAGACGTGAAACATGATAACTGAGCAATAAATTTCACAACATAAGTGAGGCATAGTAATGCATGGAGAATGTATTACGCACTTGCATCCACTTTTTCAAATAAATGACCATTTTTGAAATCTTTAATCAGCTGGTTCACCTTCATCTTAAAAATGCGAACTAAAATATCTGGACGCTCATCTGGGCGGGATCGCCTCGACTCAACAAACGACTTGATTTCTGGCCAATTGGTGTTGCATGTTATAGTTATGAACAAATCTGGATATCCAAATCTCTTGCAAATTGCCATAGCGTCTTGACAATTATTGAACATGTATCGTGTGCTTCCCATGTATGAAGCTGGCAATATGATGCGCTTTCCAGTTGTTGTAGCTTCGGTGTCGCCCCTAGCTACTGCGTCATGTAATCCAGAATAAACCTCAGCTCTGATCTTATTTTGATTAAATCTCACCCAATTTAATCGTTGAGATTCTATCATGGTATATGCATCAACTATAAATTGTTGAAATAGTCGTCCAATACGAATTACATTGCCGTATTCAATGCGTCTATCCTGAATACAAAAAGCAACAAAGTTTTTAAGAGTAACTGAGTCCCTTTTGTTATATTGATCCTCCACGACAGGTTCCCTGTATGGGATGTCTTCTTGATAACCATCTTCTCCATATGAAAATAACAAAGGATACTGCAGGGGGATGTAAGAAACATGATTCTCGTGCAACCTTGTGAATGTGCATGTAGTGTCCTTTACAACAACATCTCGTTCGCAGTCTAAATTAATAAAAACATGACATGTGGAAATTAGAAAGCATTATGGCCCACTTTGGTGGATGAGCTTTATATATTATTAAGATTAAAATTAAGATTAAAAACATATATCTTATGGTACCATTTACGTGATAAAAATAAATATTATCCATAAAAGTATTGCTTAATGATGTTTTCTTTTGACTTTTTTTAATTTGTAACGATTAATTACAACAAAAAAATAGAAGAAAATCACATATATCTTGCAATATTTGCATAATGATTACGTTTTTTTTTTCTTTCTAAAAACCTCAATTTTAAATTTTGGAAAAGGGATTTTTATATTTTATCAATTTTTCCAATTATTAAAATATTTTTTTAAACGAATATATCTCTGATTTCACTTTGTTTCTAAAAATCCACTACTAAAAAATTTATGATTTTTTCATTTAAAAAAACTTGGTATAAAGTTAAAGATGTGATTTTGTTTTGTTCCACATGTGCCATTAAAGATTGTCGAATTCCTATTTAATAATGATTCACATTTTAAATATCAAAATGTATTAATTGAATGAATTAAATGTTGACTTTATTGATTTATTGAGTCATCATTTTAGACCAATGAGAATTCATCAATTTGGACCAATCATAATAAGACATTTGGAAATTCATGAGTGACAACCAATAGAATAAAAACATGTGTCATTTAAGTGACTATATGACCCACTTTGGTGGATGTGCTTTATATATTATTAAGATTTCAAAAGTATGGAAAAGGTAGTTGTTATTATTTTCCAATTGAAACGCTTGTATTATTAGCTGGCACAATTTAATTCCTGTGAGAGCTCTATATTCACAATCAAATTAAAATGCTTATGTATATTTACTCTTAAATCATTTAAAAAGTATGAGAAAAGTACTAAAATTTTTATAAAACATTTTCTATTAGTTTCAACTTGAAATCATTTTCATGTAAAATATTTCTCACGTAGGAGCTTTTTACTATATAATTAATAAATATAGACTAAATATGTTTATTTTTCTGTAATTCCCCGTGACAGCCTTATATTCGCAATCAAATTATAATGCTTATGTATATCTACTCTTAAATAATTTAAAAACTATGGGAAAAGTACTAAAATTAAAACAAAACATTTTCTATTAGTTTCAACTTAAAAGAATTTTAATGCAAAATGTTCCTCCCCGTATGAGTTTTTTAATATGCAACTCAAAAAAAAAAGCTATATATGTTCATTTATTCCAATTCTTGACAAAATTTCATATTTTTATATATATTTACCTTTAAACTTATGAAAAAAATTCTAAAATTCTAACAAAATTTATCGTTTATTATTTTCAACTTGGAAATATTTTGATATAAATGTTCTTCTCTGTTAAGTCTCTATTTTGACAATTAAATTAAAGTAGTTATATAAAAGTAATAAAATTATACTAAAACATTTTCTATTAGTTTCAACTTGAAATTATTTTCATGCAAAATGTTCCTCCCCATAAGAATTTTTTACAATGTAACTTAAATATAAAAAATATTGACGATATATGTTAATTTATTCTAATCCGCATATCATAAATTCTTAGTATCAAAATTTTGTATTTTTATATACATATTTACTTTTAAACTTATGAAAAAAATATGAATCTATATTAAAATGCTCTCAAAATTGATCATATGTTATATTAGGTAGTAGTTAATAAATTCCCTGAGATAAGTGAGAGTAGTTGACTATATTCAATGAGTTGATATTTAATTTTTTTTTTGTTTATTCCAGAGTTTAAAATGATGATATAAGTCTCAATTCTACGTTCAAAAAATTTTCAATTACAAAGGGTCTTGCCCACATTTTTTTTTTGTATAAACATCCGGTACCCGCTCACCCTTTGGGTCTTGCCCTTAAATTTACAAAAAAATTTCAAACAAATTTTTTTAAAACAAATCAAAATAATTGTTAATGATAACAACCTTTACCATTAACATAGCACCGAGTTTTGTACAACTTTTAATCCCATTTTGTTTTCAAAAGATTGACTTGCTAAAAAATTAGTTATACTAAATAATTAAGTGTGTTCAACTTCATTCCCCGTGAAGAATAATGAAAGAACAATAATATATATTCAGTAAAAAAAACCAACACTTATTATATTTCTACCGTTTAGATGTCCATTGGTTTCATTACATGATTTAGAAGAGTGACAAATAATGAAAAGAACAATAATATATTTCAATAAAAAAACAAACACTGATTATATTTCCACTGTCTAGGTGTCCATTTGTCTCAACCAAGGCATAATGGTGTGATTCTTCGAGAGAAATTTCTAAACATAAGGGCAGAAGCATGTAGTAGTGGCATAAGAGCCTTATTTTCACTTATTAGAATACACTGTAAATTTTGTATGTTGTTTCTAATTTTGGTAATTCTAGAAAATTTGAGTACCTCCTTTCTATTCCATCATGAACAATAATCACAATATTTTCCGCCAGTGCACTATCTTTGTCCCTGAAGCTTTTCTTGCAAAGAGGAAACTGAAGCACATGCAGAACATGTGTGAATAACCTAGAACTCAAAGGATAATTTAGTCTACCATCAAGATTCAGAAATATAAAAAAAAAACTTAAATGAAACCATAAAAGTGTAACAATGAATTAAGTAATGTAAGAATGAGCAAGTAACGTTCAAAAAAAAAAAAGACATTTGGAAAATCATTGTAACAACCAATAAAAAAAAACATGTGACATTAATGTTGCTATATGACCCACTTTGGTGGATGAACTTTATATATTATTAAGATTAAGATTTCAAAAACAAAACACTTGTAACAATTATTCCTAATTTAACAATGTTTTATATTCTTGTTTTTGACTTTTAGTCATATATCACCGGCTATGTTCATATAATTAGAAATTATTCATAATATTAAATATTTCTACATATATCATGGGCGAAGATTTGCAGGTATTGAAAATAAATTCAAAACGTAAGTAAGAAAGGCTGGCCGTGAAAGAAATTGGTCAAAATTTGAATGTAATAATAAAGGCAATTATTCAAGGTGGTGCAATTATTCAAAACGTAAGTAATGATAAAGGATGACCGTGTAAGGAAATTATTCAAAATTTGAATGTAAACAAATTTATTGAATGTAATAATTGCAGGGTGAATTTGTTTGAAGGTCAATTGCATGATTTATTAACATTTATATGTATGGATTAATTTATTTATTGAAGTGAACCAATCAAAAGTAGCCATGTGGAAATTAATTTCGACCAATGTGAACCAATCAAAAGTAGCCATGTGGAAATTCAATGAAACCAACCAATAGAATGCTAACATTTGGAAATTATAAAGCAATATGACCCACTTTGGTGGATCAGCTTTATATATTATTAAGATATTCATATAAACAGGAACAATGAGTCCATAATTTCAGCCAACAATGACTGACTATTTTATTAAAGAGTATTTGGTGGGACTTATTGAACAAAAAGAATACACACAATCAATATCTCCAACTTATATTTGTCCTCTTCAGATAGTGGCAGCAGCATCAAGCAAACCAGTAGCAAAGATATGCATAAGATCCAAAACTTATAATCGTAAACTCATAGTACAACAAAGCTATTTTTGGAACTGAACTCTTCCCTGGTTGGAGCAATAACTTTGATCTCATTTTGTTTTCTTGATGTTCCTACATTCATAAGGAAGAATTGCATAGAGGTAGTAAAAAGCATATTATAGCAAGATTTCCATACAATATAGAATTAAAATGAGTTTAATAAGGTTTGTCAATTTCATAGGAAGAACTCCATAATGCAAAGCAGTCTAGTCTTGAGAATAACCGGGTTCAAGAGAAAATCATATTAAAAATGTACACAAGCATGTAAAATAAAACCATAAGGACATGAACAATAAATCATCAAGCTTTAGTTCACAAAATGGCCTAGTCTAGTTCAATCGATAATGCTTGTTTTGTAAATATTTTGCTGTAGAATTCATGACTTTCTCTAACATTAGCCCATGAAATGATAAAAAATAATCTAATCAGCATAAACTCAGGCATGAGAAAAAAGTGTGAACACACCTTGTCCCAAAGGAAAAAAGGCACAATATGGAAAGAGAGCTTACACGACACATTCTGCCCCTCCTTTACAGAGTTCAACCCACAACAACTATAGTAGCAAATTTTCATCTCAGTCTCAATTCCAACAACCTATTAAGAAATAATAGAGATCAAATGTTACAGTAGAGACCAAACACTCCGGGAACAGATTAAAACTTAGCGAAGGATAAATTTATTCATGAAGAAAACAATCACCAAAAAATAAATTATTCATCAACACAATAAAATCAAAGTAAATCCTATGAACATGGGCAACACAGTAGGTAAGACCAAGATTGAAAAACTCATTCGCTGGTGTAGCAAAAAAGGAAGGGGTATAGATAAGTGAGAAACCACGAGTAAGATTCAATGATATAGGTTTAAAATTCATAGCTGGGGCATGCAACTCTACAATGCAAAGCACCAACACAGCCAAACAGACTCATATATATATAAAGATAACTGCAATTGATTTTACACAGACCACAAAGGCGGCAGAGTAACCGTAATTGGATTGTAGACACAACCAACCATGTTAGTGGTAAACTTGATGGCATTGCTACAACGAAAACAACAATTTGAATAAGCTGGATTGAGGAAATCAAAATTTGGAAGGCTGAATTCTTGGAGTTATATGAATAGTGTACTTTTCAAGAGCAACAGAAGAAAAAAAACAAAGCAAATGAAGGCTACACTCTTGGATAACAACCACCATCAAAGTGAAGCTTGGATCAACCTGCAAACAAAGAAAAAATGAATTTTCATATTGTAGCTGAAAAGTAATAGTCATATAAAAATGGAGGGAGGAAGAAAGAAATGGAAGAGATATCCTAGAAGAAACCAGAAGCAGAAAATAAAATAAAGTAGGCTGAGAAAGGAGGCAGAGAGACAACTCAGCAGGACCAAGTAGGCTGGGTTATGAGGCTGCTATGCAGTAGACACACAACCTATAAAGTATAATTAACAGGTGGCTTTGAGAGGTAGAAGGTACCTTGATAGCGCTCAAATCGCATCCTTATGAAACATCTCAATCTTGGTCAATATGCAAACGAAAATCAAATAAAGACTGGCCTATCATATTGAACCCAAATTGGCAATCATCACATTTTCTAATAGTTGTTAGAATGTCAAAATTGACACGCTCACAATAACATCACATTTTCAACTTAAAGCATAAAGAAAAATACACACATTGAGCTCCATCACATGAAAACAATTTTAAACCCCATTAAAACTAAAATTCTCACCCTCATTGGACAAATACCTTACAAATGGTATCAAAACCAACATTAGTTTCAACAAACTGGTTTTTAGGATCTCCATTCAAAGTCACAGGAACGCCAACCACCTGCAGAATCCCAACAACTGTGATCAATATATTTTTATGCAAAATATACATTTGAAATTAAACTAAACGATATGAATAAGTACAACACATAACTCTGAGATTAAACCAGTAACAAAAATTAAAAGATAATCTCAACAATAGAGCTTTTATAAGCAGCCCTTGTATTGCATTTACGATGACAAAATTACAAAATCCACAAGATAGTCCCAACCATACCTTGGTGGGGCATTTTGCTTCAGCAAACGTTTATGCAAGCTGGGCAGCATCTGTGTCTGATGTCACCCCTAATAGATAATGTATTTCAACATTCAGACACCTCTTTCTAAAAATGTAAAACTATAAATGAAGATCTAGTAAGATCAAGTTTCAAGTTGTTGCATGCAGCAAGAGCAACATTAACTTGCTCTGTGGTCCTAATTTGATCTTTCGTCCGACCAAGCAATTCTTAACCACCTAAGAAAGTAGCGATAGTGTCATAAGAAGGAGTTAATAATTTTCTGAAAGATAATTGACAAACTAAAACAACTTCATTTGCCATAACCAACCTTGATTCTTGTATGTGGAAAGATTATCTCTAGAGTTTTCTGGGCAAAGAGACCTTCTGAACCACCTGGAGAAAGGAATAAACACATTCATTGGATGAACAACCAACCGAGGAACATCTCACAATTCAATTTATAAGCATAACAAAAAAGGAAGATAAAAAGAAACCAGCAATACATGTCGGGTATAGGATGGGTTAGGAGGCTGCTATACAATATAGAGACAACCTGTAAAGCATAACTAACAGCTGGCTTTGGGAAGTAGAAGGTACCTTAATAGCGTTCAAATCGCAGCTCTATGTAGAAGGTACCATGATGTAGGAACTTTTTAGGATTCCAGCTTGCAACTTTAAGCGAGAATCAAGGGTAGTGAGATATGAGAAGGACGAAAAAGCTGTAAAAATTGCGAAAGGGAGTCGTAGAATAGGAAAGGGAGGTCAGATTTGAGATCAGATTTGAGATCAAATCTGAAATCTTCTAGCTGTATGAAACGACTGAGGCGACCGCGGACGTGGTTTGATGTTGAAGACAATGAACAGTAACCCTACATTTTCCAGGGTGATAGACTGATAGTCTTCAAAGCGGGTAAAAAATGCAACCTCCAGGCCCAACCCACACGAAATGAAACGGGACAAAAAAAAAAGTTGCGCATGAACACTGCAATAGGATTTTGCTTTTTAAGTTAGTAGATAGATATGAAAGGACAACAATTATGGACAGTACCTCTTCTGGATTTGTTTCCATTTCTGCAGTAGAATGGAAAAGGCAACACAAAAAGGGTGTGTCCATTACCGATTCTACCCCCAACAAATTTGAATGTGACTGACTTCTCCCCTGCATACTGGACCCAAGAAGATTATGTTTCTTTGTGTTGGATTTAGATGTGTGCAGGCCCAAACACTACAATAAATCTAAGAGTGTGACTAGAGAGTAGAGAATGTTGAGTTACAAGTTTAGCCCAAAACCTTAACTTCTTTCTTATATTTTCATCACTCTCCTTCAAGTGTGAAGTCGAGTTAGAGTTACTTTGCTTGAGCTTGTATTTATGCAGAATCTTAAAGGTCATCGTCGTGAATTTGTGCTCCTTCTGTCACTTCATCTTCCTTCACTGTTTGCCTCTTTGCTCTCTCTGATATTTGCGATTTGCTAAGCTTGGAGATGGATAGAACGAATTCCTCTTCCTTTCACCCTTCATTCCCCTCTCCCATTGCCCTGTTTCAGCTTTTCTAGTTCCAGTGTTGATCCTCAAGCTTTTCCCTCTTTCAGATTCTTTTATCTTTTCCTTTTGGAAAGAATGCCAGTGTTGGTTTATCAATTCAGTTCCTTAAAATTAAAATTTCAGCACAGAGCATCTCACATTCATTCACCTAATGCTAGTGCCTAGTGTCATTTAACTGTTGCATTTCTTCTTAATAAAACTTTTATCAAGGCACATAACTCATGTATAAGTTCATCCTAGTTTAAGAATATAGTTGATTAAGAATTGTTTAGTGTATAATCATTGTTGGGGGAGACAGGGGAGCCCATGGGCCGAGGAGCAAGACACTAAGAGATCTCGACGCCACATCTTAACCCAAAACCTTAAGGCATTAGGTTTATGGGTCACATCTCTTATAAAGTCTTCTCCTCACCCAAACTTAACCAATGTGGGACTCCAACTCCGCACTTGAATTCTCAACAATCTCCCCCTCAAGTGCGAGTCACCTCCACATTATCATGGCCCCCCCCTCCGCGGAAGCTTATCCACTCTTGCACCGCCGTTCGCTTCACCGCGTCAACGGAACCCGCCGCCTAGCCACACCACTAGGAAGACTTTCGACACAAGGAGCCGTAACCATGGCTACACTAACCATCGACTCTGATACCACTTGTTGGGGGATAACACAGCTAAAGAAGTAAAATAAACCAGGAGCGCAATCAACAACACAAGAATATAACGTGGAAACTCCAAAACCGGAGAAAAAACCACGGCCGTTGTCAAAACCGACAACCAGAGAATAAACACTATGTGAAAATTGTTACAACACATAGACTTCACTCTCAACCACCCCATAACCCCAGTACACCCACACTCTCCAAAGTAAATATTTGAACTACATCTCACAATACTCTAAAACAAGAGCATAAGAGAAAAAGAAAACACAAATATAAACTTAAAGTGTTTTCAGGTGCTACATCTTTGGTGTTTTTGGTGTGTTGAAACAAGGAGCTTGAGATCCCTATATATAGTCTTGGACCCTCCCACCCCTCACTAATCTAAGCGATGTGGGATTTCTCTAAGATGCATAACTTGATCTTTTTTCTCCTTCATTAGTAATGTGGGACTTACATTGCAATCAACCCCAACAATCTCCACCTTGATTGTAATGGTCTTCGGTCTTCGGTCTTCATTGTCTATACCGACAATCATTGTCTTCACCGACAAACATAATTTTCATTGTCTATATACTGACAAATTAAATTATCATACTCCACCATAAAAGAGTACACTACACTTGGAACCATAGTAGTCAATAGCGGCAAATAGCGGCGCTATAGCGGCGTAGCGGAGCGGAGCGGCTCCCTGCCGCTATTGAGATGAAATAGCGGCCAACTTCACAATAGCGGTCGTAGCGGCGCGAATAGCGGCCAAAATAGCGGCAGATCGCGGCCAATAGCGGGAAATAGCGGCGCTATATGAACGAAGGAGAAAATGACTCAAGCCTCTTTGTTTTAAATCGTTGGGGAACCTTTTTATGGGCATGTTAGGACTTCTCAGGGCCATTATAGGTCAAAATTGAAAGAATTAAGCTTCATTCTTCATTCAGATTTGCAAATTCGACTTCTTTACCTTGCTTTTGAGAAGTTATTAGTTGTGTGTTATTGTTCAAGACTTATGATTTTTATTTCTATTATGAATGTTATGAATTTTAGGCAATATTTGACATTGTTTGCTATTTATATGTATATAGTATTAAACTATTAATGATATAAAATTACATAAAAAAATTCAGAATAGCGGCCATCCCGCTATGCGCTATCACGCTATCCCACTTTTGGGGCCGGCCGCTACGCGCCGCTATCCGGGATTGACTACTATGCTTGGAACTAAACCATTCCAAGAATTTTCTTCACTTGGAACTAAACCATTCCAAGAATTCCACATGCCGAAAACTTGCTGAAAATTTATGGTGCAACTTCCATGTTGGCTTACTCCGGAAGGTCATCAGCCATCGACATAACCACGTACCTTGCATCAACGCCAACCAATGCCCGCACGCTATCACCACACACCTTGCATCTATATCCACCAATGCCCGTGTGCCACCTGAACAATTTCATGCCCAAAACGCCTTGTGTAATCATGATTGCATCAACTCCTCCATCACAGCATCATCACAGCTGCAGACCACTGTAAACCGTGCATCAGGTTGGTTCCCAGAAAAGAGAGGTGTCTTTTCAGAACCTCCCAAAACAACACTTCACAATGTCACACTTCTTCAGCACCTTCGCAATATCACACAAAGTGATATCCATCGAACCGGAAGCTCAGATACCACTTGTTGGGGAGAGTCACGGCGAGGACCCACGGGGCAAGGTCGAGGGGAAACACCAAGGAGATCTTGGATACCACATCTTAACCCAAAACCTTAAGGCATTAGGTTTATGGGTCCATCTCCTTATAAACTCTCCCTCTTACCTTGACTTCTCCGATGTGGGACTTGACTCTAACACTTGATTCCAACAATCTC
Organism: Lotus japonicus; assembly: GCF_012489685.1. Classification (NCBI taxonomy): domain Eukaryota; kingdom Viridiplantae; phylum Streptophyta; class Magnoliopsida; order Fabales; family Fabaceae; genus Lotus; species Lotus japonicus. The sequence continues at coordinate 66,499,968 of NC_080046.1, read as the reverse complement.
CCCCTCAAGTGTGAGTCTCTCAACCACATCAATTTCACCCATGGTCCGGTCCTCCCGTCTGCGGAAGTTCAGATTCTTTTATCTTTTCCTTTTGGAAAGAATGCCAGTGTTGGTTTATCAATTCAGTTCCTTAAAATTAAAATTTCAGCACAGAGCATCTCACATTCATTCACCTAATGCTAGTGCCTAGTGTCATTTAACTGTTGCATTTCTTCTTAATAAAACTTATATCAAGGCACATAACTCATGTATAAGTTCATCCTAGTTTAAGAATATAGTTGATTAAGAATTGTTTAGTGTATAATCATGACACATGGAGATTGTTCCTCCTTATCTTATTATGTGTTTCTTTTAATCAAACACACAGGCTACTTGATTAGTAACGCAATTCTCTAAATATATCTAATGACTAAAGGAAAAAGGGATCACTGATCTTTGCTTTTGTTAAATTTACAAGATTCAATTCCTAATAAAAGTTGATCAACTCTAAGGAATCGAAACATGATCCAACTCTAGATGTACCACCAATTATTTTACAAAGCAAGATGAGCAAGGGAGATGTAATAAAATAATTCAACCTGATGGATGGTGGTGGCGTGGCTGCTAATAATCCTGTAAGATTTCTAGATAATTATAAGAGAAATTATGCAGGGAGTTAATTAGGTTTGGTTAATATGTAGTTTCCAAATACTTGTCCATTGTACCCTGTTGCATCTTGATCAGGAAGAAGGGGTAAGTATCAATTCTACTACATTGCACTATTCATATGTATTTATTGTATGCCTAGGAATTATTTAAATTGGATTTGTCGGTGGCTATGTGGTGAAAGTCTTAATGGAAAAGACCTATATCACCCAAGTAATTGAAAAAAAAAAAAAAAAACTAAAAACACAAAAAATTTCAATTATCATAAATACTCAACTGTAACAAAAAAAAAATACCCAACTTCCCTCACTTATTCTTGGGTTGTCTAAATTAGGGATGGCAATGGGTCTTGGACCCATAGGGTACCCGCAAAAAATACCCATTATGGGTAAGGTAAAAATCCGCTAGATGGGTATGGGGTTGGGTATGGATAATTACCCGCAAAAAGTAATGGGTATGGGTGCGGGTATGGGTACTATAGTACCCAACCCGCCCCATACCCGCACACACATATTATTATTATTATTATTATTATTATTATTATTATTATATGAACAAATTAACTTAAGCTATAGCTTTCAAACTTAATTATTTTAAAAAATAGGTGACTATTTAAAGTATTCATAATCATTGCTAATTTACTCCCACTTATTTTTAAAATTAGTAAGTTAATAACCTACAACTTTAGGACTATATTATAAATCCAAAATTAATAATTAAGTTATATTTTTCTTGCTTATTCGTTCTAAAAAAATATATTCTTAGTTGAATGATTTTATTTGTTACGTAGATAATCTTTTGTATTTATATTAGTGTTTTTTATTTAAAAAGTTAGTTGTATTTTTTGTTTTCTATTAACAAAAATAGTGAAAAATATATTTTGGTTAGCTAAATTACGGGTAATGGGCACGAGTACGGGCATATAGGTACCCAGAGGGTACGGGGACGGGCATTCAAGTTGCTACCCACGCGGGTATGGGGACGGGTACGGGTAATTTTTTAAAACGCAGGTATGGGGATGGGTACTATAGTACCCTAACCAAACCCTACCAATTGCCATCCCTAGTCTAAATGACCCATGAAAAAGTTTAGGTTAAATGGTTCATCATTGATCATCTAATCACATTGGAGATAAGTGAGTTGAAATTTCTATATTTTATTTATTAATTTATTTCCAACCCACTTATCTCCAATGTGATTGGATGATGAGTTATTTAACCCAAACGTTCTCATAGTTCATTTAGACATCTCCTTCTTTAAAATGATTAGAGTGACTTTTAACGTCAATTGTTGATTCTTAACATGATTAAAGTGATTCTTAATGTCACTAATTAATTTTTAGGATGATTAAAGTGGAAACATAATTAATTGAATTAAGTTATGTCTAATATTAATAATTGATTTTTAACATGATTTAAGTGATTTTTAAGGCGAGTAATTGATTTTTAAGATGATTACATTTTTTCTTAAAGTGACTAATTAATTATTAATTATTCAGATGACTAAAGAGACCCTTAATATAAATAATCATTTCTTAAGATGATTTAAGCGATAATAATGAATTCTTAAGATGATTAAATTGATCCACTAAATAAATTATTTTTAAGATGATTTTAGTGATTCCTTGTGTGGCTAATTGATTCTTTTGTAAAGTAAATGAATAATTTTTTGTTCTCAATGTGACAGAAAGAAAGAAAGAAAAATACGTGGAAATGAGAGAATGAGAAAGTGAATTACAGATAGTAAGTTAGGTGGTGTATGATATTGATAGTCTTGGCATGTTGCTCTGTTGTTTTTCCAGTTGAAGCTTGTGGTCTTTTGTTTGATATGTTGAATTCAATAGAATTATTACCACAATCTTTATTGTCTCTTATAAATGACATTCCGAAAATGAAAGAGTGGTTGGCTGGCACTGCAATTTGCAGTTCTAATTCTAGCTCTAGTTCAATTTCTAGTTCTAGTTAGCTTCTGCGTTTTGTACCAGACAGGCACCAGAAATGAGAGGAAATCAGCAAGTAAGAATATCTTCACATGGAGTGAAACAGAGTTATGTTACTGCTACTCACTACTCAGTACTCACCTCAACCTAAAAACGATAAACCAGACGAGTAAGAAACTGTTAAGAATCATCCACACTGCCGGAATCCTCCCTAATGCCGACAGCGCCGCCTTCTCTCAGCGATGATATCCGCTCATTGTCGGACCCAAACGTCTGGTTCTGGCTCTTTGTCGTTCTCATTTGCTTTGTATTGGCCTTTGTACTAATCAAAGCTCTGGAAGTTGTGGAAGTCTGGTTGACCCGCAGGCAGGAACTAATAGATAGTAAATAATAATAATACTAACCTTTCAGCTTTTACCTTAGTTTAGCTGGGTTAGTTAGGATTGGTTACTCAAGTTGGTTAGGTTAGTTAGCTGGTTAGTTAGCTAACTTTACTCTTTCACCCTCTGTATATAATCCTTATCCATTGTACATTGTATTCATTCAGTCATTCAGTGAATTGAATCAAGCACCGTTTCTGTTATCTCTCTCTTACCTTTCTCTGCAACTTCTCTGTAATTTCTTGTTATGGTATCAGAGCTCTCTTAGAGAGAGCTCTGCTTCCGCTTCGCATCCATGGCGGCTGAACTCACCGCTTATCCCTTCACTGTGCAAGATGCACAAACTCCTTCTCATACCTTCTACATACATCCAAACGAAAGCCCTTCCACCGTTCTTGTTTCGCCACCGCTATCGGAGGGGAACTATCACAATTGGGCGAGAGCTATGAAGATGAGTCTTCTCACCAAGAACAAGCTAGGGTTCGTGGATGGGTCGATTGCAGAACCGCCTCAAGATCATCCTGTTTCTCCCTTCTGGCAACGTTGCAACATGCTTGTTCTTAGCTGGCTAATCAAGTCCATGAGCGTTGAGATCGCTCAGTCAATTTTGTGGCGTGATAAAGCTATCGACGTCTGGAAAGAACTTCGTGAAAGATTTTCTCAAGCAGACTTGTTCAGAATCTCAGAGCTTCAGGAGGAAATCTTCAGTTTGAAACAAGGTGATAATTCTGTCTCAAAATTCTATACGAGTATGAAGATTCTTTGGGATGAATTAGATGTTCTTAATCCACTGCCTGTGTGTACTTGCAATCCTCGATGTTCTTGTGGAGCAATCAAGAACATTGAGGATGAAAGAAACAAAAATCAAGTAGTAAGATTTCTTAGAGGTCTGAATGATCAGTATTCAGGAGTTAGATCACAGTTGATGCTGTTAGATACCCTTCCTAATGTCAATCGAGTCTTTGCTCTTATTGCTCAGCAAGAAAGACAATTTGCTGCTGAGAATGTTTCTGGATCAAGAGCATTAATGGCTTCAAGAGAGAATTCTAATGATAATAGAGGTTCTAGTTCAGATCACAGTAGAAATTATCATTCCAATTCTGGAAATTCTGGAGGTTGTTCTTCTTCTAGTTCAGGGAACAATAGATACACCACCAAGAAGTGCTCATATTGTGGGAAGATGGGACATACCATAGATGATTGCTACAAGAAACATGGTTTTCCTCCTGGATTCAAGTTCAAGAATCCAAAGTATGCTGGCAAGTCAGCCAATTTAGCTCACACTACTGATGAGGATCAGGAATCTACCAGCCAAGAGAATGCTTCAGGGCAAGAAGCAACTCGTTTTGGTTTCACTGCTGATCAGTACCATCATCTACTTGCATTACTTCCAGCACCAGAGACAAAGAGTTCAACATCTCAGCATGGAGCTAGTGTAAATTCTTGTGCTCAAGTGCTTCCTACAAAGAATGGTAATAACAGTACTAAATTTCTTTCATCTAGAGATAATGATCCTCTCAATACAATTTGGATCCTTGACACTGGTGCCACAGATCACATATGTAACAATCTTAGTTACTTTAGTACCTATAAGCATGTAGCACCCATTCCTGTGTCTCTACCTAATGGGATTGTTGAGATAGCTAAAATCAAAGGCACAATTTGCATTACACCCTCCTTCACACTGACCAATGTGTTATATCTGCCAAATTTTGAGTCTAATTTGATTTCAGTTCATAAGCTGGTGAAAAGTTTGCATTATAGACTAACATTCCATGATGATCTTTGTCTAATTCAGGATATCAGTGCTTGGAGGATGATTGGCACAGTTAGGGCAGTCAAGGGTCTCTACATCTTCAACAGGAACTCAGTTACAGCTAGTAATTCTGTCCCAGCCTCTGTAAATTCATCCTCTACTCAAAGTCTAGTTAGTAGTTTTGAGTCAAATGCACACAATTTGTGGCATTATAGGTTAGGTCATCCCTCACTTGTTAAGGGTCATTCAATAAATGAGCTATTTCCATATGTACATTGTAGTAAAGCTCATGTTTGTGATGTTTGTCCTGTAGCTAAGCAAAAACGATTGAGTTTTCCACTCAGTACCACTGTATCTACCACTATTTTCCAATTAATACATGTTGATATTTGGGGCCCAGTTTCTGTTATGTCTTTGCATGGCTTTTCTTATTTTTTGACTATAGTAGATGACTATTCAAGATACACTTGGGTTTATTTACTAAAGTCAAAAGCAGAAGTTAAAACCCTTGTTCAGGATTTCTGTGCTATGGTAGTTAATCAATTTGAAACCACTGTGAAAGTCATTAGAAGTGACAATGGGAAAGAATTTGCATTGAGTCACTTTTATGCTGAGAAAGGTATAATTCATCAAACCTCTTGTGTTGAAACCCCTCAACAAAATTCAATTGTTGAGAGGAAACATCAACACATTCTCAATGTGGCTCGTGCATTGTTATTTCAAGCCCACCTTCCTAAAATCTTCTGGGCTCATGCTATTGCCCATGCTATTTTCCTCATAAATAGATTACCTACACCTGTGTTAGATAATAAATGTCCTTTTCAGCTACTCTATAAAGTGTTACCAGATTTGTCTCATTTAAAGGTCTTTGGATCCCTTTGTTTTGCTTCAACCCTTGCTAGCCACAGAACAAAGTTTGACCCTCGAGCCCACAAATGTGTTTTCCTCGGGTTCAAGTCAGGAACCAAAGGATACTTAGTATATGATCTCCAAACTCACAACATTTCCATCTCCAGAAATGTAGTATTTCATGAGAACATATTTCCTTATTATGCAAAGTCTCCTATTGACAATACATCTCAGTCCCATGACTTTCCTCAGCCAACATTTTCAGCAAATGATATTTTTGATTACATACTCCCTGCTCCACCTGAACCAAATATGCCATCACCAGCTCCTATCTCAGGATTCTCTGCAGATCCTTCTCAAGCTATTACCCAAAGGGTTTCTCATAGAGTAAGAAAACCACCCTCTTACTTACAGGATTATCACTGTACTCTGACTGCCTCTACAGCTGTGCCATCCATGCCATCAAGCAAAGGTACATCCTATCCCCTGTCCAAAGTCTTATCCTATAATAACCTGACTCCTTCTTACCATAGTTTTGTCATGAACATCACTACTGCTATTGAGCCTACAAGATACACAGAAGCAGTAAAGCATGAATGTTGGAGGAAGGCTATGGATCAAGAAATTGAGGCATTAGAGAGAAATCAGACTTGGATTCTTGTGGATAAACCTCCTGATAAAACACCAATTGGGTGTAAATGGGTTTACAGAATCAAGTATAAGCAAGATGGTACTATTGATAGATACAAGGCACGGTTAGTTGTGAAAGGCTATACCCAAATAGAAGGCATTGATTTCTTTGACACCTTCTCTCCTGTGGCCAAGATGACCACTCTTCGGGTCTTACTAGCTCTTGCATCATCCAACAACTGGTTTCTTCATCAGCTGGATGTAGATAATGCATTTTTACATGCCAGGCTAGATGAAGAAATATATATGTGCTTACCTCAAGGAATGCATACTGACAAATCAAATCAAGTTTGTCTTCTTCAGAAATCTCTTTATGGCCTCAAGCAAGCCAGTAGGCAGTGGTATACTACCCTATGTCAGGCTCTCCAAACACTGGCATTTACACAGAGCTCAGCTGATCATACACTATATATTAAGAAGACTGATGCAGGTTCATTCACAGCTATATTGCTCTATGTTGATGATGTTTTATTAGCAGGCAATGATCTCAGTGAAATCCAGTTAGTCAAGCAATCTTTACACTCTCAATTTCGTATCAAGGATTTGGGTGAGGCTAAATTCTTCCTGGGCCTTGAAATTGCAAGATCAAAGGCTGGAATTGTTTTGAATCAGAGAAAATATGCTCTTGAATTGTTATCAGACTCAGGATTGCTAGGAAGCAAGCCTACTACTACTCCTATGGATAGCTCCCAGAAGCTAGGCACTGCATCAGGGACTCCTCTTACAGATATTGGCTCTTATAGAAGGCTTATTGGTAGATTGCTCTACCTTACAACTACCAGGCCTGATATTGCTTATGTGGTCAATCAATTGAGCCAATTCTTATCAGCTCCAACTGATGTTCATGAAGTTGCTGCTCAGCGGGTTCTTCGTTACATCAAACTTAATCCTGGCTGTGGTCTTTTTTACCCTGCTGATTCCTCCACTACTCTCACAGCATTTAGTGATTCTGACTGGGCAGGGTGTGTGGACACTCGCAAGTCTATCACAGGCTATTGTATGTTTCTGGGTTCTTCCTTGGTGTCATGGCGATCCAAGAAGCAAACTACCACTTCCCGATCATCCTGTGAAGCAGAATACCGGGCCATGGCAGCCACGGTTTGTGAGGTTCAATGGCTCAGTTACTTGTTGCTTGATTTACAAGCTCAACCAACAGCACCTGTCTCCATGTTTTGTGATAATCAGTCTGCTATTCATATAGCACACAACCCAAGCTTTCATGAAAGAACAAAGCACATCGAGCTAGATTGTCACATAGTTCGCGAGAAGCTCAAACAAGGCCTTGTGCATCTTCTTCCGGTTGCTTCTTCCTTTCAGCTTGCGGATATCTTCACAAAACCATTGAGTCCAGCTCCTTTTCGTCACATTTTCTCCAAACTGGGATTGTTTAACATACACTCTCCAGTTTGCGGGGGGCTAATAGATAGTAAATAATAATAATACTAACCTTTCAGCTTTTACCTTAGTTTAGCTGGGTTAGTTAGGATTGGTTACTCAAGTTGGTTAGGTTAGTTAGCTGGTTAGTTAGCTAACTTTACTCTTTCACCCTCTGTATATAATCCTTATCCATTGTACATTGTATTCATTCAGTCATTCAGTGAATTGAATCAAGCACCGTTTCTGTTATCTCTCTCTTACCTTTCTCTGCAACTTCTCTGTAATTTCTTGTTAGGAACGGCTCGTGCACGCCGCTGAAGAAGGTGCTGATGATGGTGTGGCTCCTGCTCCAGCGTGATTTATTTGCTGCTTTAACTAACTGACAAAGGGGTAGCATCTTCTCCATGCAAAGAATGAAGAGATATAGGTTCTTCTTCCTCAAAGAATGGTCATAACAGTTTTTTGTTTACAGTTCTTGTTGATGTCTCGTAGTTTTCTATCTGGACAATGTACTCTTACAGTGTTTGGCATGACATTATTGCTTATTTTGCAACAATGGTAACTCTGTTTTTATAACAGTCAGATAGATAGTATGAAACACTTTAATTTCTCTGATAGATATAGAGTAACATGAGAAGAATAGCAGTTTAAAACATTCAATTATGGCATCCATGATTAGAAATTGAGAAAGTATCATTAGATTAGATCCAAAGAAGGACCCATGTTCATGTTTTTACAATGAATCAAGCTGACTAACAGCTCTGGAATTGGTTACTTCATTAGTATTGAGAACATTCTGCTATCATCATAAAATCTTGTCCATTTACAAGTTGACTGAATTCATGTGGTCATGCTGCAAACACTTTTATGTACTGAAATTAATTTTTTATACATTGCGAATGCCGAATGACAAGCATTACAGCATAATGGGAGTTACAACTTGAAACCTAGTAAAAAATGGGAAGTTCTTGTATTCCGATCAGGCGATCACTAAGTTTCACCCATTTTTCTCTCAATTTCTGAAACCAGTACCTTTCCTACTCCAACTGATTTTGGTGACTCTGCAGAGCCCTGCAAGGAGATCAAAAACATTTGAGGTCAAACAGATACAAGCAAGGGTCAATTAAATATGATCATCACATTTGTCATAAACATTTGAAAACATATACGGGTTCATAATAGTATTAGTATAGAATATAAAACTAAATTATACGGATGTGGGTGGGTTGGTCATAAATTCATACCTGAATCTGGATGGTATTTGCAGGTTTAGTGTAACAAATGCATCACGCTTTAACAATAACCCTAGTTGATATAGTTATATTCGGAGGAAGTTGGCTTTGCAGATATTTATATAAAAAAAATCATATGATACATAACATAACTGAAAGACAATATATTCTCAAAATTTGGCAAGTATTATTTCCGTGAAAATAACAATATATTGATGAGTATTAGTCGTAAAATCGTATCCTTAGAAGTTAGAACGTAGAAGTGAAAACCCCATAGACAATTTTAATAGTAACTTGGGAAAGAGAGTTCACCTGCATGCGCTCAAGCCACAATGTAAGAGTAAGACCAACAAGAGCTGAACCAGCAGATAGTTTTCTGAAATCATCCCCCAGTCCTTCTCAGCAACTCTGCAATTTAGATACAAGCAATAAGTAACCTAATAGCCGGTAACAATTCAGTTGAAAATTGTGATAAAGAGAAACGCCGTGTCTCAGTAGTTTACGACATCAATAAAAGTAGGCTTAAAGGGTCCAGAGGCCCCTGAAATTACAAAGGGAATCAAATCCAGGACCTAGAAAATTTTTGCATCAAATTGGGTCCCTAATTTTTTTTTTTAACTCAATTAAGGTCAAATGTTGCCACAACTCAATTTTGTCCTAGTCACCGTTTCTACGTGGCTTTTTTATTTTTTTTAATTTGAAAATTAATTAAAATTAAAATTTTAATTCCAAATCAGTTGTATAAGCAGAAAAAAAAACTTAATAAAATCATAATCTAAATAAAATCCATAATCTAAACATTAACCTAAATTAAACAAAATCAAATCCCTAATCTAATAATATCAAATACATAATCTTATTCCCCTCCAGCCCCAAATTCAACCCTCTTCATCCCCATCCCTCTTCTGCCCCAAATTGAAAACTCAGAAATTTATCCTCCTCTTCATCCTCATTTATCTTCAAATTAGCTTCAGAAGAAAAATGATGAATGATCCTAGAAAGCAAGAGAACAATCCCAGAAGAAAGATACACCAAAAAACCTCAGATACCCACTCCAAAGTTGAACAATAGCAAACCCAAGATCAGAAACATGGGTTGCTGCTTCCGAAGAGCTCGCAGGTTGAACACGAAATTAGAGATTTGAATCTGGATCTGGAAGAAGAGGAAGGAGAAGAGGTGGTAGCCTTCAACAAAGCCACCACCGAACACATAAACCCACCCCACCCTCAACAAACCAAACATCAGAAGAAAGAGATGAAGTGGGTATGGAGAAAATTCATTTAGCTTCAGCTTCTTCTTCGAAAACCTCCTTATCCACACCACCCCCTTACTCAAAACCCCCTGTCGCCATAGCCATGGCGTTGAGATGCTCTGCATGCTCTTTTTCATCACTTTTGCTGTTGAATGGATGGTGTGATAGTTCAGTGTAAGTATGGTGAGATTTAGGGGGAAGATTTTGACTAAAATTTGGTTGGACTTGGACCACTAATTAGATGAGTATTAGTCGTAAAATCGTATCCTTAGAAGTTAGAACGTAGAAGTGAAAACCCCATAGACAATTTTAATAGTAACTTGGGAAAGAGAGTTCACCTGCATGCGGTCAAGCCACAATGTAAGACCAACAAGAGCTGAACCAGCAGATAGTTTTCTGAAATCATCCCCCAGTCCTTCTCAGCAACTCTGCAATTTAGATACAAGCAATAAGTAACCTAATAGCCGGTAACAATTCAGTTGAAAATTGTGATAAAGAGAAACGCCGTGTCTCAGTAGTTTACGACATCAATAAAAGTAGGTGAATTCTGTGGTGCCTGTGGGGAAATGTGGGTGTGGTGCCTCCATGTGGTATGTCAAATTGAAAAGAGACATGGGGCAATTATTATATCAGATTTTTTATTTTCCATCAATTTTTGTTTTTTCTATAAATTCGAAATAACTTGTGATATTAATTTTGAGAAGGTTTTTTAGCAATTATTAGAAAGTTGTCTCGGGTTAATTTTGGTTTTTACCATAAGTGAGATTTAGTTAGAAGATTGAAAGAGACATTGCTGGTTCATATTCTATTGTTCTTAGTTCATCCTCAACACACCCGTAAACCCTAATCTAATACTTCTTCATCTTCTATTGTTGGTTCATCTTCTATTTCTCTCTCTAACCCCTCTCTCTTCTCGTTGCTTGGATAAACCTTGATTTTTTGTCCTCCAATCGTGATTTCGATTTAGACGATCAAGAGGGGTGTGGGTTTGTTGTTTCTACCTCTATCTCTGCTAGCTACCAGAACAAAACCACCATGCCAATAACTCAACGTGAGAAGGAAGTTGCAGAAATCCTTGTTGATATGCCATATTTGATTTTGAAATTCGCATTCACCTAGGTCTGCAAGAGGAGGAGATCTACGATTGTTGTCTCTCCTCCTCCTCCTCGTCATCATCATCACCCTCTTCCTCCGCCGCCGCCGTTCAAAGGAGAGAGAACGTGCCCGTGGATTCGCATTCACCTGGGGCTGCAAGAGAAGGGGATCTGCGATTACCGTCTCTCCATCTCCTCCTCCTCGTCATCATCATCACCCTCTTCCTCTGCTGCCACCGCCGTCGTTCAAAGGAGAGGTTTCAAGCTCTGCAACCCCTTTATCCTTCTCAACCACTGAATCTGATGAAAACATCAACTTCTTTAGTTTTTTATCCAATCAATTTCTTTAGTTTTTTTTTCCAAATTTTTATTGATCTTTTAAAATTGCAGAAACGAGAGCAGTACCTGAAGATTGTTGAAAGGGAGGTTAAATAATTATTTTTACCATGTAACTGATTTAGTTAGGGACCAGTTAGCAAATATATAAACTTAAAAAAAAAACAATATTATTTAAAAATGATTTCAGGATAAATGGTGAAAAGACACCTCATTTAATACATGTTTTGTTGCTACTGGTCCAATTAGGCAGAGACACCATACCTGCATCTGAGAGGAGGCACCATAGTAGGCACCATAAAAGTACATCAAAGTTAAACGCTGCATGATCTTCCACATGTTCTAGTCTCTCCAGACATTGGTCAACCTCTGAAACTAGTGACTCGGATTTTTCTCTAAGAAGCCTACAGAACAATTGGTGATGGAAAGTAATCCCTCTCTACACGGATGGCAATTTCTAACCATCCGCTAAAATTGAGAGGAATGTTAATCCATTAGCGACGGAATTTAACTAATACATTTAGTGTGGAAAAAATAACAACGGATTTTCCATATTTTTTTACGTATTGTTTGGTTGGAGGAGAACGGAGGGGAGGAGAGGGGAAGGATTTTTAAAATCTGATTTTGTTTGGTTCAAACTTTAGAAGGGGAGGGGAGGTAAATGGAGGAGAGCAAAATCCCTCCAACCTCAATTTTTTGTTCCCCCCAAAAGTGGGGGAATTAGGAGAGGAGATGAATTTTGGACAAAAATAACCTTGCACAAATTTAAAAATTCCAATATTTTATTTTAGGGTTTCTTTCTTTATTTCCCCTCTTTTATTTCTTTCTTCATTCCAACCACTGCTGCCCCCCTCTGGTACCTGGAATGCCACTGAATTACGTTTCCAGAACAGGATAACAGATCCTCAAGAGCTTCGTCGTTTTAGGTTGGTTTGTTTGCCATGCTTTATAAGCGATATTTGAAGAGCAATTTGAAAATGTATATGTCTTCTTCTTCTTCCAATTGTTCTTTCTCATAATCCTGTGAAAGCAAAGTTGTAGTCTGTATTTATTTGCTAGACTTTTTTTTTGGTTACATCTGTATTTATTTGTTAGACTAACAAGTAACAACAAAGGGAAGGATGTGAAAGTAATTTTAATTATAAAATCTCTTCTCTCCTCTCATGAATCAAATAAAAATAAGTTATTTTCCTTCCTCTCCCTTCCTATGAACCAAACGTAATAAGTACTAAAATCCCTCCCCCCTCCCCTCCTTTGAACCAAACAGTAGCTAAGTGTTTAGCAAGGGGTTCTTCCCTCTATTGATTAGTTTTTTTATAGTGAATAGACATGTGCAAGAACTCAGTTAGATAACTCAGCTCTCAAAATTTTGCGAATGACACTATCTTTAAATAAGTCGTGAAGAAAAAACAAAAAATAAATTCAAAAAGAATTTTATCATATTTTCATCTTACTAACTTTCCAAGTCTTTATCATATGTATATAACTCAGAAGTGTTAAGTGATTCAGAGCCCCTTGACTACAAAATTCTAAAGAAAATATTAGGGGTTTTCACATATATTTTCATGAGTAAAAACTAAATGTTTGATTAAAATTAAAAATAAGAAATAATTTATCATGCTAGTGTAACAAAGTCATCCGTCTATCTAACTACCATGATATTTCTTAGGATAAGAGAATCTTAGAAACATATTACAAACGGCTTACACAATGTAAGCATTACAAACTCAAACTTAACATCCATTTGGTCACTAACATTGCTTTAGTACCGAGGACAACGATGAATTGCAATACATCATGATGGAAATTAAACTCATGCAACTGTATGAACTATCTAATAGAACTAATCTTATGATTCAAACTCGTGGATAATAAAAAATAATAATAAGCTTTTAGATTTTATCTCATCTGAAAAGCGTGAGCCTCAAAATAGTCAATAGCAAAATTATCTAACAATTTTATACTAATGCTATGACTTTTATGCTAATACTTATTATGTGCAACAATAGATCAATGTCACCGTTAAGACAGAGATCTTGTGACACAATTAATCAAGGAAATCACATTTGATGGAGAGGTTGACCGAGAGATAAAAAGCAAGTTAACCTCATCGAACACTTCCACGAGATCAGATCCCTGATCCATTGGAGGACTGCCCCGAATCTTCGTGCACATGTTTGGTAGCCTAGCGATGAAAGTGGAGTATATAGCACAGCTTAGCAGAGCCTATTTACAAAGTAATGGAATGAATTATAAGAAGAAATATAAAAATGAGTAAATATTAAAAAAGAGAGAAGAAGGCATGCTCACGTTTGTTAGTGTGTCTGGCTACATCATCAGATCAGAGAGATTTGATAGATATGTAAACAGAAACAGAGGCGGCGGCGCACAGTGCAGGGTTTCTAAGGTTTACCAGAAAAGAGAAAGAAACCCTTGTATCCAAATAAGTGATGAGGAAAGTGAGGATTTCAAGGATATATAAAGAGGTAGCTGTAACAGTCTCTGCACGTGATGCAAGCAACAGACTCCGCGAAAAAATATGTACCAATCAAATTACTTTGAACGTGTATATATTGTTTTTAAACAAAGTCTATAACTATGGTTCAAATTATAATGAAATTGACTTTAAAAAAAAAATTATAATGAAATTGATTCAGAAATTTTATGTTATGGGGACGATAAATACATATAATAATTTTCAAAATCCATATAAATTTGTAAATATAACAACTCAAAAATGATATTTAAAGTTTTTAAAACTGGAATCTAGTGTTGTTTCCTTGTATTTTCAATTAATCTAATGTAAATAAAATACTATGGAGAAGGAGAGCTTTCCGATGAAGACAAAAATACCATAAAGAAGAAGGAAAAATATAACCACGAGCACGATGATGCAGAAAGTTGGAGAATGGAGAAGTATTTTAAGAAGAAATATTTATATCACTAAGATACTTTCATCTATTAATTTTTATCCATTGACAATATATAACAATATTTTGTAGAAAAATCATACAATACAATGAATACATTGATTAAGTTTCTGAGAATGAAGTACATGAATTACAAAAAAAATTTGTTCTGCATTGTTGACATTTTGCGTCTCATTTCACAAAATAGAAAAGGAGTAGTCCACTCTTTCGCACTTGATTTAAATAGTGGATTTTTTTTTACAGAAAATAGTGGATTTATTTACCTTTACCTTTCACTTCTTTTTTCAATTTTTTTAATTCATTTTTTCTCAAACTCAACCTATGAAAGTAAGAAGTACTCTATTAATAATAAAAACTGATTGAGTTTAAAATTAAAGTATTATTATCAACTAAGCTTAAATAATTTTGTTTGTCCATATAATATAGAAAATAAATGGATTTGGTTCCTATCGAATAATGTTTAATTGGCATACCAATTCCACCTTCACCTTGTGAGATTAGGTAGAAATGAGAGAGAAATGAATGATTAACTGATATGATTTGTGATGTGACAGAAAATGCATAGAGGGATACGAAGAAAAATATATGAAAATGAGATGGAAGAGAAAGTGATGTGTGTATATATCATTACTCGGTTCCATCTATATTTTATTCAGTTTGGGTCCCTCATTTTTAAAAATTAACATAATTCAATCTACTTTTTTCAGAAATTAGCATAATCTAGTCCACTGCCTGACTGCCACAATAAAGTCCAATTTTTGTTTCAGTTCCTAACCAATTCTATATTGACTACCACTACTAAAAAAAAGCACATTAGCGAGGGGAGAAATCCGTCGCTAAATAAGGAAAATTCCGTCGCAAAATATTTAGCGACGGAAGCCCGTCCGCCGTGCAAAGCAGCGTAGCTAAATATTTAACGAGGGATTATTAAATCCGTCGCTAAACAGCTTGCTGGATTATCCCATGAATCCGTCGCTAATTCCGACGGGATAATCCGTCGCTATTTGCGGCGGAACATAACAATCCGTCGCTATTTGTGACGGAACTATCCGTCGCTATTTAAGACGGAACATAGCATTCCGTCGCTGTTTGCGACGGAAGTGCCCGTCGCTAACCGTCTGACATTTTTATTTCCATTCCCTTGCTAATTCCCTCGCTAATAAATTTATAGGAATTATCACATGCTTCTTACAATCCAATCTACTATCCATCCATTTCCTATTTTCTGGCACATTCATGTTTCTAACACAATAAGTAGCAGTTCAGTAAATGAATCTCCAATTTAAAAGCATATTCAGGCTTATATCAAAGCATTCAATATATAAGTAAATTGACAAAACAAGGAAATGATACTAAATCTAAAAAATAACAAGGATTTCAAGCTAAAATAAACTTTGAAGGTTTGAATCCTCATACTTAACTCATGCAAGCAAGGTTTTAAAGCAACATATGGTAGCAGTTCAGTAAAGATTGTTGCGGAAAATAGTGAGAACCCATAAAGTTATGTCCCAACAATGATTTTACCCAGAAGCACATGTGTCAAACCCTTCAGTAGCTTCAAACTTAAGACAAATAGGGATGTACCTCTTGATTCAAGAGGCTTCACATCCACAGAAGGGAAACTCAAAGCAGATTGCTCCCTCTCTATCCTGAGATGTCGAGGCTTATAGAGGAGATGAAACCGCAAGTTCCAACCCAAACCTGTACATAGGGCAGCAAATCAACATCAAATTCAATGAATCACGAAAGAAACAGGTTTGGGGATTTGAGATCCCAAGGCACAGTAAGAGGCTTCATATTATGGTGATAATTGATCCCTTTTCCCAATCATACACCATTCAGTAAATGATTCACTATTGTGATAAAACAACAATTTACTTTAAAAACTTCCATGGTTAAGTTAGCATCTTCATACACATGCAACCAAAACAATCATACACCATCCAGTAAATAATTCACTAATGTAATAAAACAATAATAATTCATTAAATAAATGGAAACAATAGAAAGCTAAAGCAAAATAGCAAACTCGTGAAAACTATACATGCTAGTAGTGTTAATTATCTATTTATTGAAGAAATAGAATCAGAGGAGAAATCATTAGTAATAATTATCACAGAGAGGAAGAGGCCAAAAATTGATCTAGAGGATAAAAAGAAGTCCAGAGAAATCAGAGTTATTTAGCCTCTTCATTACTACCAACAAAAGAGACAGAAAAGCAGATCCTCCACTCTATGCTTTGTACAAGGTAAAGCAGATCCAAGCTTATTTGGAAAATGGTCTTACATCTTGCGAGGAAGGGAAATGCAGTTTCTAGGATGCGACCCATTTGCAGCGTGAGCCACTTCATTTAATGAGTTCTCGATCGAAAGAGCATCCATCTACAAAATCAAAATCAATTAGTTGGTTATTCTTTAGTTAATTAAGAGATGCAATAGGTGGTATTATGAATGGTTTGCAGTACCTGAGATCTTTAGCGTTCCTCCCTTAGAAGATCAAAGACCTTAGCTCTGGAGAAGGTATCACTACAAAACAGAGAAAATAAGTGATTGTAAAACATTATGTTTTCCTTGGCATACATTTTATACATTTATGTAACTCCATAACCCAATTCAACCAATACCTTCCAAGCATAACTTAGGATTGGCAGACCACTCATAATATGAGTAGGAGAACCCCTTTAACTTGCATCTCAACAAGTTCTAGGATTTCATTTTAATTAATTCAACTAACCTGTCCTTATTCATAGCAGTAGTAGCAGATTTAAACACCACTTCATTCAACTAACGTGTCCTTAGCCTCATATAACGAGATCAGTATTTTGCGCACATCATCTTCATAGACACATTGCTCCAGGCTTAGGCTTTATTTCTTACCACTGCAGCAGAAAATCAGATTGGTATTAGTCGCATTAAGGAACACAAGATCAACATTATTACATCATACAACACTGGTAGTAGCAAATAGCAATTAGCATATTTATTGTACAATGTCACCCAATTATTTAAATGTATTTACCTTGACTTGATCCAGGTCAAATACAAATAGATCATTGTAGTACCTGCATAACTGATGAAAATATGGATTGGAAGTTATAGGTTATTAGATAAGGAAGAAGGAAAGAAAAAAAATAAAAGACTTCAGATTGTAAATTGTAACTATAGTTCAACACAAAAAGGCGAAGGCTAACCCTTATTTAAACTAATACTCTGACTCCTAATCATCAAATCCGAAGGAAATTAAGAAACTAATACACACCTAATTCTAAATAAACATGTACATGTATTGCCAACATTAAAGATTTTAGCCCCTCTTTTAACAAAAAGACATAATTGAGATCCCATAAGAGAACATAATCAGAATAAGAAAATAGCAAAATAACAACTTTATGAAGATGAAAGTTACAAATAACACATATATGCACAACCAACCAGTCAAAAGCAAAATCAAGCCAGCCAATCTTCTAATTATCAAATGTGCTCATGATTCCTCCAAGAAAACTAGCCAAAAGCAAAATCATACCTTCTATTCAGTGCCGGGGAGCGAAACAGAAGCTAAAACCATACGAAATTGAAATCAGAGGGAGATAGACACTTAAAAAATTAGTTGAAGAGAAAGTGAGAGAGTAAGGGTTTCGCAAGTGCTACCGTAAGAGTCCGCAACTTCGTCGATCTAGAACCAGAGCTACCCTGAGTCCGCAACTTTGTCCTGAACAACCAGATGATGGAGAACGGTGAGGGTTTGGGGTGCGAGATGAGATGTTCGATCGTGAAGGGTGAGGGTTCGGCCATGAGAGTGTGAGAGGAAATTTCAGAGAAAACTGATACTTACATTAGGGTTTTTCGTGAGATAGTATGTGTCAATGGACTTAGTCTTGTTTTGTGCCTGATTCTAAATAATTATGTATAGTATTTATTACATATACAAAGTCACAAAAGAGAATTTCAGATTTTAGTGGGAGCATAAAGTCATACAGAGAATTACAAATTTTAGTGGAGGCATATTATATATACAAAGTCACAAAAAAAATTCATTTTTAGTGCGGGGAAATGCCTCCATGCTATCAGATCCGTCATTGTCTACCCCTAATATCATTTTGTAGTCAGAGAAATAATGAGGATATAACCTGCTAATTAAACAATGATATATTCACACTCCACTTTTTCTTTTATCTCTTTTTCACTTGCCTTTTCTTTCCATCTTTTTTTTATTTATCACAATACTTGTCATATATATATTCCTCAATTTTCTCTCTACTCTGTCGCAAATATTGTGATAAATATATTTCTCGTCGCAAACGCCATGATAAGGTTTTTTTGACAAACATGTTTTTGTCGCAAACAGTTGATTAGGATTTTGTGACAGGTTTTGTTTTCCGGCAAATCATAATTTTTCTCTTGGAAGATTTAAAGAAACCCAATAAAACACCTTTCCTCCTGGTAGTTTTGTCCCTCGTGGTCTTCGGTTAGTGTGTTTTAATTTCATCTTCTTGTTCTAATTTCATATATAGCTCAAACAGGCCCGACCTAAGGGTAAAGCCACCAAACAAGGATTTTAGGCCTAAAAAAATAAAAATTTGTACTAAGTAAAAAAGACCCTCAACTTTTTTTATTAAGTAAAAAAGTTCCCAAAATTAAAATTGATAAGTAAAAAGGACCTCAATTCTAAAACAGAAATATTTGTTTAGAAAAAACAGTCTCAATTAAAGTTCACTTTAGACCTTATTTGGTGTTGGGCTGGTCATGGGTTCAAAGCAAAAATTGATGTTACCATTCATCTTCCTCTTTGGGGATGAATAATCAAATGTTTTCAATTGATAGTGTATTTTTGCAGATCGGAGTTTTGGTCAGTTTGAGTGTTTTTAGAGACTGAAAACACATTAACAATCGCTTTATAGTAACAAATTTTGTGATTAATTTAACGACGAAAATTAGAGATAGATTTAGCAATGGAAATTAGCAACAGACTTAGAGACCGAATTTAGTGACCGTCATAGCGACGTATTTAGAGACTTATTTTAGAAACAAAAATTAGCGACAATTTTAGTCATAAGTACTTCACGAAAAATTTAGCGACAAATTTAGAAAACTGACGAGTTCATATATAAAATTAAAAATTTCTTTTAGTAAGCTATATAAAATTAACAATAATAACGCGACAAATTTAGAAAAGTGATGAGTTCATATATAATTTTTTTTTGGTAAGCTATATAAAATTAACAATAATAACTAATTAATTTTACATCCTGTGTTTTTAGTGACCAAAATATGAATTTAACATCAAACCAATCATAATCATCAAAATGTTTGGAAACAACAAAACACTTAATTTTAACATATCTATCAAAATTCTTCATCAAATAATTTCAAAAAGTATATCATGCACTACTTAAACTGTACTAGTAGTTACAAAATACTCCTTTGTCTCATACTCCTCTTAATTTCTATCTCATATTCCTCTTGATTTCTGATTGGCATCGGTGGTTGTTGCGTATTTTTCATCATTTGTAGTATCATTTTTTGAGTCCCGTAAACATAGAGAGGACAATGTTTGTGCTCATTTTATGGCCCAACATGCCTCCTCACTCAACCATGTTGTTTGGGTGGAGGAGGAGCATCCGAGTCTTTTAGCTTTACTTCATGATGATTTATTGGCTTCTATGCCCACTTCTTAATAATATTTCAAACCATGTTAAAAAAAAAAAAACTCAAATATATTCTACTTTTTTTACACCGGTCACCCCACAGCACACATCTAGCTCATTCTCCCGGGAGGAATAGAGTTCTATGCTCATGCCATAGGAATTTTATGTTAATGCATATATAGAATGATGACATACATGATATGTTACAATAGATTCATGTCACCGTTAAGACAGAAGCTTGTAACATATTTAATTAATGAAATCACATTTGAAATGGTGATAACAAGGAAGTTAGAATGCTGTAGGACCATTTCCACAAGATCAGATCCGTTGAAGGATTGCTCTGAATCTGCGTGGACATGTTTGGTGGCCTATCGATCAAGGTGGAGTTGACAGCCCAGGCAGAAGCACAACAAGCTTGGACGTGAGATGAGGAGAACCTAATTAAAAAAAGGTGCTTGCTGTGGTGCCTCCTCCCAGATGTAGGTATTGTGCCGCCACTTAGTTGGACCAGTAGAAAAGTACCATGTTTTATATGAGTCAGCAAGTATATTTTTCCTATAATGTTTTTTTTGTAATATTATTTTTGAAAATATAGTTGTTATTATTTGCTAATTGGTCCCTTCACTTAAATATAAGAGTTTAACCTTGGTAACTGTAAAAGTCAGTGTCCATCAACGTCAAAAAAAGGTTGTCCATCGATCTTTTCTCAATTGGAAATTAGATTTGTTCTTCTTCTTCTCCCACTTTTCTTCTTGGATTTATTCATATCCATCTCCTCCCTCCTCCTCCTTAACCCAAACCCAGAATACATGAACCCAAACCCATAAATCACTGTGTTCGGCCATGAACCCGAGACTGCGAGCAAGCTATAAGGTTCAACGCTGCACGATCAAAAAATGCAAATTGAAACCCAAACTCATTTTTCAAAAAACGCAGAGAAGAAAAACACAAGTTGAGAAAGATCCAGATTCAAAAAAGGGAAGTTAACCCCAAAATTCTACCTAGAAGAACAAACCCAAATTTCTTCCCACAAAACCCTAGAGTTTGGGTCCTCAAGTTTTGACGAGAATCCTTAGAGGGATGTGAGAATGGAAGAGAGGGACGGCGTCGGCGAACTCGACAGTGTCGTTGGAAGGGGAGATGCGGCCAATTAAGATGTCGTTGACGGCAGAGAACGAGTTTGATGTAAGTGTTTTGTGCAACCTCGTACCACAAATCGACGCTTCCATTGTTTCAGCGGTGGATTCCCGGTGTTTATGGGTCGTGGTCGCGTTAATGGTTTCACGGTAGTTCTCCGACGATAGTGCGTTCTTTAGATCGGTCACACAGGTCGATTTCTGGTGGTTCTATGGAAGCTTCCTCTAGTGGGTTTTGCCACGGGTGTGAGAGGAAGGGAAAATTGAAGAAGAAAGAAGGTGATATTTGGATTCATCCTCCCTTTGAAGAATCAAAGATGAAGAAGTGTGAAGTTAGGGTTCCTGGTAGGTTGAAGATGAACCAAAGAGAATATGAATCAGCAATGTCTGCTTCATACTTTCAACCTTCAAATTAAAAATCTCACCCATGGTAAAAAAACAAATAACTTTCAAACATTTGCTAAAAAACCCTTCCCTAAATTAAAAATAGAATTTATTTTTAATTTATAAAAAACAAACGAAAATGAAAAAACTGGAAAAAAACACATGTCATATTTTTATTTGAAGATAGCATGGAGGTACCACACCCACAAAAATCCAGAGGCACCACATAATTTACCTTAAAAAAATAAATAGAATGAGTTAATGTAAGAAGAAAAATTGAGCAACTAAAATGATGAGAGTGAAGAAGACATGTTCTTACAAAAACGAAGTGAGCTACATCATGTATGAGAGATTAGATGGATTTGCAAATAGAAACTCAGGTAGCGGCGCACCAGAATGAGTTTCTAGTTTTACCAGAAAGATAGCTTAAGTGGTAAGAGCTAGAGATATGAGGGTTGAGTGGGGTGAGGGTGAAGGATCCCGGGTTCCAACCCGGAAGATGAATTAATTTACTAACATTTATAACAACTAACATTTGCCTATAAAAAAAAAACCGAGAAACCCTACCACCCAAATAAGTGATAAGAGAAAGTGAGGATTTTAATTTTTAAGGGGTATATAAAGGAAGCAGTGGCTCTGTGCAAGTGATGCAAGCAACAATCACCGCAAAAAATATTATCTAACCACATTATTATAATTTTTTTGTTTAACAACACATTATTATTATTATTTAGCCTTATTTTTTTGAGAACGACCACATTATTATTTTGAATGTGTATATAACTATATATTGATTTTGAAGAAAAGCCTATAACTTCGGGTCAATTTATAAAATGAAATTGATTCCTTCCTTTTCTATAACTTCCTTAAAGTATTTGCGTGCAATCAATCTTAATTATATTATTTGATTTATTGAATTGGGATTTATTTATACTAATTACTAAAATTACGCATTTTTCCTATCTAGTCTGATAATTTATTCAAATTAATATTTGTGCTACTCAAACATTTTTCTTATATTGTCCAATAAAGTTTAATATTTACATACTTTGTCTCACATATTCACATAGTCCAGTTATTAATAAGATTCGGTCCAGATTGACACCTTGGAGGCAAAAAATGATTTCTTTTGGTGGGAGGTTGTGCCTTATCAAGAGCGTCTTGTCCTCGCTGCCCCTATTCTTTTTGTCATTGTTTAGAATGCCAGTGGGTGTTGTGAAGATTTGTACAGGTCTGATGCGGAGGTTCTTATGGGGTGCTGGTGAGGATGAGAGGAAAATATCGTGGGTCAAGTGGTCGGAGGTGTGCAAATCGAAAGATGAGGGTGGGTTGGGTGTTAAAGATCTTGCAATCTTTAATAAAGCACTTTTGGGCAAGTGGTTGTGGCGGTTGAAGACGGTTCCTAATTCTCTTTGGTGTCGTGTTGTGCTGGCTAAATATGGTGATGGGGGTTGTACAAATATTTCATCTTGGTGGAGGGATGTGCAGACAGCCGGTGGTGGGGAGAATGGTTGGTTTGAGGAGGGCGTGCATAAGGTTCTACGGTCTGGAAATCATACCAGGTTCTGGCTGGAGAACTGGACTGGGGTGGGGATTCTGAGGGAGAAATACTATAGGTTGTATAACTTGTCGAAGTTGAAATGGGCTAGTATCGATGAGTGTGGAGGTTGGAGCCAGGGTGTTTGGAATTGGGATTTCCGATGGCGGAGACCGCTTGCTGGTCGGGAATTGGATTGGTTGCAAGCCTTAAGCCTGGACATTGTTCGTGTTCCCCTTTTGGCAGGTGTCCCGGACAAATGGGTGTGGAAGCCAAGTGAAGATGGCAGCTATTCTGTTAATTCAGCGTTTATTTTTTTGCAGGTACCTAGTGAACAACCTCCCAATCCTATTTTTAGGACTCTTTGGCGTACTGTTGGACCCTCCAATGTGAAAGCCTTGGCTTGGAGGTGCCTCTTGGATCGAGTCCCGACCTTGGAGAACTTGATGAAGCGGAATGTCTTTAACACTCAGGAAGCAGCGATCTGCAAGTTGTGTGTGCAGGCAACAGAATCTTGCTCCCATTTATTTTTCTCTTGCCCTTTGGTCTATGATGTTTGGCGTGAATGCTCTAGTTGGCTTGGCTACTCTACTGTCTTGCCTATGGATCCCAAGGCACACTTTCTGCAATTTCAATTTGCTGGGAATATTAAACAGAATCAGTGCTTGAGCTCCATATGGTTGGCGATGCTTTGGACTTTATGGCTCCAGCGCAATGACGTGATTTTCAGATCAGCTGCTGTCCACTTAAACAAATTATTGGATTTGGTAAAGCTCAGGTCATGGCAATGGTGTAAAGCTGGATTGGGAGGGTTTGGAAACTCTTTATTTGAATGGTTTTCAAATCCCATGTTGTGTATCCAACACTGCTAAGTGGGGGAGTGGTGCGTAGTGACTAGGGTAATTTCATTGTGGAGGAGGAATGTTCTCTTTGATTGGTGGTTGCATAATTTCAAACTGATGCATAATTGTTTCTGGTGTGGTTCGTGGTGCTTGTCTGGTTTGTGAGATTCTTGTCTTTTACTCATAGTTTGGTGGGTACTGGTGCCAATAGGTTGGGTGTGCTTAAGCTTGTTGGACATTAATTTTGTGTTGGCTTTGCATTTGGTCTTGTCCCTTGTCTGGGCGTTTAGTTTCGTTTTGTATTTGTATTTTGTTCCTCTCTTGTATTTGGGTTGGAGTACCCCTTGTACTCTATCATCTAATACAGTTTTGCTTATCAAAAAAAAAAAACATACTTTGTCTCACTTAAGCTTAGTCTAATCCATTGGGTTCTTTTTGTTTTGGTACATTAAATCCATTGGGTTCTAAGCCTCCCTCAGCCGCAAACAACATGCTGTTTAGAATGCTTTTTTTATATACCCTAATCCCAATAAGCAAGTTCAAAACCATGTTTTACAAATATGAACTCCAGGTTGAGATTGAGGTAAACCTATCTTTATAAGGAAGTCATCACTTAAATTCTTGAAGTTTTCACTTATACATATTTTGTATAACTCAAATATAAGTCACACATACACCTTTCTTTTCAATTGCCTTCCACTACACTTTAACAACACTTCCCTAGCTTTTAAATAAAATCAATAAAATAATTATAAAAATGAACAATATTTTTTTTACATAAATCAAAACATTAGCACAATTATCAAATAAAAAGTTTATATCTCTTTTCAATATTTTTATTGCAGAGGTAATAAAGTCATTTTAGATTAAAAGTAATATTCAATCTTCTTGTTTTCTACTCAATCAAATAAGAGGAGAAAAATAGTTATCTCACATTTTTCATGTACTTAGTACAATCTAGGCTTAATAGCACTTTTGGTCCCCCACGTTTCAAAAATGTGCAATATTAATCCCCCACGTTTGAAAATAGCATAATGGTACCTCAACGTTTATCTCCGTTAGCAGTTTTGGTCCCTCAGCAATTTTCCGTCCAAAAACTAACCGTTCTGAGGGTAAATATGTAATTGAGCAAAAAAATAATTAATTAAAATATTAACAACACTTAAAAACCAAGAAAAATATCCCCTTCTTCATCTCCCTCATCATCTTCATCAACCTAGAAAACCCAGAAAAAAAAATATTCCTCTCCAAAACATCTTCATCTTCCCTACAAATATATCACCTTGCCCATAAAACCCAGATCAAACACTTGGATTCATTCTTCCATGGCTGGTCTTCAACAATGCAATTTCTTTGCCAGCCACAACAAACTTATTTTTTTGGCAATTACCAGCAAAAATAAATTAAAACGAGACAGACCAGATATAGAGCTACATGAATATGAAATCAAAAAGAACCATGTAGCTGGAAATCTAATTTTACGTTTCGTGACCAAACCCATTTGGTTTCTATATGCAGATTGTTTGACATGTTAGTAGCATTACATTGACTTCTTTCATGTGTAATATCAATTCAGGTTATTACACAGGTGATTCTTCTTCTTCTCTAACTCATCCCTTCCGTCACCTCTCTCGTCACCCACCACCCTTCTCTTTCTTCAAACCTGCTTCATCACTAATTCACTGCCCAACCACCACAATCCCTCCCCAAAACCCAACCCACCGCTCCTTAGCTCACCAAAACCACCCTCACCAGAGGATAAATCCGTGTTTCTCACTCTCCAGATCTGAACGCTAACAAATGCATCAGATCGAGTATGATTTTTCGATTGGGGTTTCTGTGGATTTCTCGGTTGGGATTTTAATCGTAGGCTCGATCTGGATGGGGTTGGGTTGGTCGTGGCTAGATCTGGGTGTGACTGGTTGGGGATGGCGGCTCCTAACGGAGGAGTGAGCCGTTACGGTGAGGCAGTTACCAATAATCAGGGTGGGTGCTCTTTTTTCTAGGTTTGATTTTTCTGGGTTGGAGAAATGAACATTTTTGAGGTTTCTGGGTAGAGGTTTTTAAGAAGGGGAATTTGAAGGGAGTAGGATGACAGAAGAAGAAAAATGTTGATTTTGTAGATGAAGATGAGGATGAGGAGAGAGAACAGAGATGAAGATGAGAAGATGATGAAGAAGATGAGTGTCCCAGATTTTTTATTATTATTAATTTTATTAATTTTATCAATTTAAATTTTATTAAAATTTCCAAGTCAGCAAAAAACGTTAGTTTTTGGACGGAAAATTGGTGGGGGACCAAAACTGTTAACGGAGACAAACGTTGAGGTACCATTATGCTATTTTCAAACGTGGGGGATTAATATTGCACATTTTTTAAACGTGGGGGACCAAAAGTGCTATTAAGCCTATAATCTATTGATCTCTCTTTCTTTCTCTCTCTTTCACACACTTTTTGGTCGATGGTCGTTTAATTAAAAGAGATTAATTTTTATGCACCGACGGTGTAAAAAGTTTTACACCATCATTCAATCACAACCTTCCATTTCCAATTTTTAGATATTCTTAAATTCAAAATTAATTGTAAGCTAATAAAATGGAGGGATGTGATTGAATGATGGTGTAAAACTTATTTACACCGTCGGTGCATAGAAATTAATCTCTAATTAAAATTTTCAAAGGACATTTACATCAAATAATTGAGATAAAAACTCATAGGTAGTGATTGGACAATGCTATACAACATACTAACAAACACATTTACTCTATACTCTAAATCAAGATAACAAGCACGCGCGCACACACAAAACACAACACAACCACAATAACATTTTCTAGTGAATTTTACATATGCATTTCAAGATTTTACACATGTACTTCACACCACACCATTAATTTTAAATTTTATTATCTAAGGGAAATATCTTTAATGTGTGTTTAGAAACAAGTTAAATATATTTTCCCATTATATTAAAAAAATTAAGAAGCAAGTTAAAAATACTACTACCATTCACAACAAAAAGCATAGGTTTGTTTACTTGTTCCTCTCAAAATGGGTGCGAATATTTACTTTCACCTTAAACATATCCTTAATTTGTAAGTTTAACATGAGAAACAATCTAGTAATTAATTTCAAATATTTAGTTTCATCCTTACAACATTTCACAATGATTTGATGCTAATTTAACAGAGAAAAAGAGAGATTGATGTAGATTTGTAGATTTGAAGATAAAGACCATCTCAGAATCCGGTCATGTACTACTAACTACTCCACCTGTACCTACCATTCACACGACGCGTCACCAAATCATTGGTTTCTCAATTCCATTTTTCTTCCAAATAATAACAAAATCCCTAATTTCCCTTCCCAGAAAAATTCCCAATTATTTATACTGCATCAGTTTTTCACTTTCTCACGTCACTTGAGTGTTGTCCAAACCAAAAAAAAAAATAAAAAAAAAATCAGAGTCTTCTTCTTCTTCTTCTTCTTCTCTCTCTCTCTCTCTCGTTGGTCGTCGTCGTCGTTTTGATCTCAGATTCAGTCCTCGCCATGTCGGAGCCTGCTTCGTATGGTCCTCGATTAGGTAACTTTTCTATTTCTTCTTCAATAGTTTCTAATTTGGTTTCTTATTGATTTTTTCCTTGCTTGGATCCTGTGATTTCTTTATTCGGATCAATTTCTTTTGTTAAATCGATTTGGGGTTTTTAATGTTATTCAAAAAAAATTATATGGGTTGTGATCAAAATGGGATTTTGATGACTAGTTTAGTCTAATTAGGTTCTGTTAGGTATTTGGATAACTCTGTTGTTAGGTATTAAGGATTAAGGATATCAACTTACTATTATTGAAAGGTACTGCTTCATTTTTCATGTAATAGTACATGTTCCTATACTGAATGAAGAATAAGATTGTTAAAAAATGATACTATAGTTTGTATCTAAGTTTCCTATATCGTCAACTAACTTCACAGCCCTAATTCCATCAAAACCCTATGGTCAAACTAGCTTAGTATTGTCAAATTTGGCCATAGTTTGATATTTATAGCTTAATTGAATAAAAAAATTGGTGTGTATGATATGATATAGGAATCAAATATTTGACTGTATGCCATAATATCATTGTGCAGATCTTCAGGAATTACAGCGTGAAGCCCAGAATCGGTGGCTGCGACCTGCGGAAATTTGTGAAATTCTTCGTAACTATCGGATGTTTGATATCACATCAGAACCTCATAACAAGCCACCAAGTATGGTTATTTGCATGTTACCAATAAATGTATTAGCACCTCTATATACATCTGTAGAATTCTTACTTATATGGGTGAATGGTGATTGCATCACCCAAAAAGCCTTAACTGAGAAGCACTAGTTTTAGGTGAACAAATGAATGATTTTATATTTATATTTCTGTCTTTCCCCGTAATTGGGCAGTCACGGTGCAATTGTCATCACCGGCCTAATTGGCTCTTGCGTGGGCAATAAAGATCGAACTCTAGACCTCTTTGTCGTAGAGGCTCTGATATCATGTCATGAACTAGCTGTCTGAAATGCTTATGCTGTTAGTCCATGATGCATAAATGGGCTTATATTTCTGTTGCATGCTTATTGCATAATCTTGACAACTCAGTAGTTTTCAGGATATTACTAGTAGTGTTTTGTTGTTCTGGCTACTTGTTGTTAACTTCTACCCCCTTTTAGCACATATTATTACTTCATGCTTATAAAGGCACCGCTTAATGAATTGTTTCTTATGATTACAGGTGGTTCACTTTTTCTTTTTGATCGCAAAGTTTTGAGATACTTCAGAAAGGATGGGCATAATTGGAGAAAGAAAAAAGATGGAAAAACTGTGAAAGAAGCTCATGAAAAGTTAAAGGTAAGCTTCAGAATTGCATGAGCTTTAAGTTATGGTTAATAAAGTCTTTATGAGACTAGTATATTTGAACATGATTCATTTTTTCTCAATTAGTCTTCTATAATTGAAAAGCAAGTCTTTATCCCGTTAAATAATTATTCACTGGGGTTGTAATATCTTTCAAGCATATTTAGGTGGGAAGTGTTGATGTGTTACACTGCTACTATGCTCATGGAGAAGAAAATGAAAACTTTCAAAGGCGAAGCTATTGGATGCTTGAACAGTGAGTTTGAATTAATTTACTTGAAGATTTTGTGTAATAATATGTCTTGTAAATGAAAGCTGTCATATTTCACACATGTTTGTTGCTCTGTAAGTTTGTCAGTAAGTACTGCTTTAGTGCATTTGCAATATTATCTGATGTCAAATTTGTGGATAAAAAGTCTTTAAGGGCGTCTCCTTGCCCCCAAACATGGTGAATTTATCTACATTTTTGGCCTTTCTTTGGTGTGTTCTAGTTATGGATGCTTCAAAGGTGATGATAGTTTAGATATTCTGATAGGGAAGCTTTACTACATTCTTGGTTTTCCCTGTTTTTTCTTTTGTTTTTAATTTCATGTTTTCTCATCCTCCCCTTGCTTGTAATCCACCTCTTTCTCCCTAGTCATTTTTTTTTCTTCTAAAAAATTGGCGATATTAGCCGACCTCACTTAGTGGGACAAGACTTTTGTTGCAAAAAATTGTAGATATAACTTTTAATTCTATTGGAGTTGTAACTATTTTGCTTCATCTTAGCTACGTTTAAGTTTTCAATATACATCTTTCTGAAATTATATTTCTCTTCTATTATTAATCAGAATATGTTTTCTTGTTAATTTTTTTTGCACTGCAGGGATATGATGCACATAGTATTTGTGCACTACTTGGAAGTTAAGGTATTTTGCTTATTTTCTTTCTTTCTTGCTTCTATTGTGCTTTTTTATCAATTATATTTTCTTCCCTTTGTAGCTTTTGAACTTATATGTTGAAGACAAATTGTAGAGTCTATTTTTGACCTGGTTTAAACATGTTAGCTACATAACTTTTTGGGTTTGACGTTTTAGAAAATGTATGAAAAATATGAAGGTGCAAAGAATGAAATGGCTGCGTTTCTTGTAATCTATCCGTAGCCATCATGAATGATGATACCTTTTCAGGGAAAATGTATGAAAAATCTGAAGGTCCTAATTTATATTTTGTGGATTCTTTGTCTTGCAGGGTAACAAGTCAAATATTGGAGGAAATACTAATAGTGATGGAGTCATATCAGACTCCCAGGTCAACTCTCCATCATCTGGCTTTCCCGCTAGTTATAGCAGTGTGCCTTCACTGAGTACAGAGGCTATGAGCCCGACTAGCAGTTTGACATCTTTACGGGAAGATGCTGATTCTGGTAACTCTGTCTAAACTTTTTATTTCATGGGGCTTCAATATTTTATTAAATCCTTGGGAACTGAGTTAATATGCTAGGCTTTTAATATCTTGGTGTACTGTTACCACAAACATTTGCATAAGAGTTTGTCAATTTTTTCACCCTTAAATGGTTGGATCAAACTTCTTTCCAGAGGGTACTGACCAAGCCGAGTTCTTAATTAGAACCTCTTCATAATTTATTGGAAATGGTCCTCTGATGAGAAAGATTGATAATGGTTCTGACAGTTCATATCTTATCAATACCTTTGGGGCTGTGGTGCCTTCTATTTATTCTCCTTTGTTGTCATAAATGATTATTTTGTAAATTCTACAAAGCAATCTCTCAACTCAAGCTTTTTCTGATATTTAACCTATGTTTCCCCCCACTGGATATCTTCAGGTGATCATGGGCAGTCATCAATTTCTGGAACTGATTATATCCCTCTGTTCGACGGGGATAAATTTAGAGGAAATGATACTACTTATATTGATGGTCTGAAAGGTCACGGCATAGCATCATGGGACAATGTCTTGCAGTGCACTACCGAGTTAAATACTGATCCTTCTCTTGTGTCATTTCCTTCCATCCTATCTGGTTCAATGAGAAACATCCTTGAACAAGAACATAACATTTTGGATGACCTTTTAATGAGCAAAAGTGGCCCCAGTGATGAAGCAGGGAGCTCTCAGTCTCTCCAATCTAATTGGCAGGTATATAATGCTACTGCTTAATATATCTACAAGTAGCTTCATTTGTGGCATTTTTTTTTATAATCTGAGAATGTTAGAAACTAAGGCTCTTCATCAATAATATTAGTCACACTCAATGATGAACTGTATTTTTTAATGTTTGGTAGTTAGATGCATATGTCACACTAATGCTTTGAATTGTTTCTGAAACACATGATTACAGTTTGTATCCATCTTTCTGTTGTGATGAGTATTTATTAACTTGAACTCTTCCTAAATGCCTTGTTGAGGAGCCGTGCCTGTGACTATGAATTGGCTTGGCTTTGTTAGGAACCCAAGACTCCAAATCAGAACTCAAAAGAATCTATTGTTATTGAATGAAAATAATAGGAGAGTAATCTCCTTTGAAGGTTTCTCCTTACAACTGAGCCACTGCTCTGTTTTCCCAAATCTACAGAGCTGAATAGATTCCCCTCCAAATCTCACACCCCCTATTTATATATCTTAACTAATCCCCTCCTAGTAACAGTGTTATCAAATATCCGCCATGGCAGTTTGATATCCCGCCATATGGTCGCAATATTCCACCATATCCCGCCATTTTTTGTCATGTATGGCGGGATTTCGGCTTTCCGCCATGACCCGCCATCCGCAATTAAAAACACTGCCTAGTAACTACTAATGAACTACTACAACAGCTCTAACTACCATAAAAGCCCCTAACTTGAAGTGTCCATTCTTTAATATACTAACAGGCTTGGTGTCAGTTTTATCTTGTGATTACTTTATTTGAAACTCTCGATCTTTTTTACCTTGAGTTTGTGTTTTGTTTCTCTTGTATTTAAGTTTTCAAATCACTACTATTTGTGAGATTTAACAGCAAAATTTAACTATTTTCATATTGTTGTTTGATTTGATGCAGATTCCTTTTGAAGGCAATGTAGGACACATCCAGGCCTTAACCCAATCATTGAGTTCGGAATTTGGATCTGATTATGGCAGTGGTCTACTAAGGAATGAGGCTCATAATGGAAGTTCTGAGGTTTTTTCTGTCCTGTCTCATTTTCATGGTCAGCCAAAACAGCAGCTTATGCAGCAAAATTATCCAGAACAGCATTTTGAAGGACAACCTCAACATGCACTAACATCTGATTCTGCCAATAGAGTTCCTGGTGAAGAAACTATTAACTATCCCTTAACCGTGAGGCGCACATTATTGGACCGTGATGAGAGCTTGAAGAAGGTTGATAGCTTCTCACGGTGGATTACTAAAGAACTCGGAGAGGTGGATGATTTGAATATGCAGTCCTCACCTGGTATTTCATGGAGTACAGATGAATGTGGGCATGTGCTAGATGATACATCATTGAGTCCATCTATCTCTCAGGACCAACTGTTTAGCATAAATGATTTTTCACCTAAATGGGCTTATGCTGAGTCAGAAATTGAGGTACGTAACTCATGGATAATACATTCAATAACGAAGACAACAGTGAAAAGAAATAAGTAGAAAATATCATTTTATACTATGTCAGATTTATTCCATTACAATTGAGAAATAACTTTTTTCAGCCAATCATTTACTGACTCTTTTGGTTTTCTTTCTTCTGCTCTTCTATAGTGGGATAAATAATTAATTATGTATTCATTCATCATAAGAGTTTTGTAATGTTATCCTCAGATATCATCTGCTCGTGTCGTGGTTATTTTGTATGCTAATTTCACGCCTTTAATTTTTTAATTTTAAATGTTCTCCATTTTATACTAATTTTTCATTTTCTTCTTACATCTTGGTATTTCATAATGCACACTAACAATATCCTTTCTTTCCCCCCTCCTTTAACATGTTGTATCTGATGATTGGTTGTACTCTTTTTTCCATTTGGGTCTTTGTTGCAAGATGAATTGAGAAAGAACCAGGTGTAGTTTATTTGACTTATCCATTTTAAAACCATACAGGTGTTGATCATTGGATCATTTTTGATGAGTCAACCAGAAGTGAGGACCAGTAACTGGTCATGTATGTTTGGGGAAGTTGAGGTTCATGCTGAGGTTTTATCTAACGGAATTCTGTGCTGTCAAGCTCCTCATCATAAGGTTGGACGGGTCCCTTTCTATGTAACATGCTCCAATAGGTTAGCTTGTAGTGAAGTACGGGAGTTTGACTACAGAGAGGGCTTTTCTAGAAAAGTTGGCATTGAAGATTTTTTCAATAGTTCAACTGATATGCTGCTTCATTTGCGACTGGAGGAATTGCTTTCTCTCATGCCAGTGCACCCTCCAAATCAAACCTTTGAGGGTGATGTGGAGAAAAGAAACTTAATTTTTAACCTTATTTCACTAAGAGAGGAAGAGGAATTTTCAACTAAGGAAGAGCTAACTGTAGAGATGGATATATCACAACAGAAGGAGCATCTGTTTTGCAGACAGGTTAAAGAGAAGCTCTACTCATGGCTTCTTCACAAAGTAACTGAGGGTGGTAAAGGGCCAAATGTGTTAGATAACGATGGGCAGGGTGCGCTACATTTGGCAGCTGTGCTTGGTTATGATTGGGCCATAACCCCAATTTTAACTGCTGGTGTTAATATCAACTTCCGTGACGTGAATGGATGGACAGCTTTACATTGGGCTGCATCCTGTGGCAGGTAAGGACCCTTGTTTTTTTCTCTTTGAAGTGTTGAGTTGATTTTGAACTGTGAATTTGTTTAGCATAAGAAGCTAATTTAATTTTCTTCCTGAAAAGGTGGTAATAAAATTCCAGCATTTTGCATGAATAGTATCTCCCTTCTTTGTATTTAAACTGTTTACTGCTTAACATCACAACAGTTTCTCTATCATGTAAATTAGTTCACTTAAGAGTTATCCCTAAAGCAACTAATCTGGTCAGTTAGATGCAGATCATGGACAGAAGGCTATCTGTAATTCATTCTGCTTTCACTATTACTCAAAAGCATTGTTTTTTTACCCTCCAAGTGAGCGAAAATATATTGTTTTCAGCATAACACATAAAAGTCCTTATGTTCTTCTTTCACCTACTTTGCTCAGAGAACGGACAGTTGCATTCCTTGTTTCCATGGGAGCAGATTCTGGAGCACTGACAGATCCATCTCCAGCATTTCCTTTAGGTAGAACAGCTGCCGATCTTGCCTCTAGCAATGGGCACAAGGGAATCTCTGGTTTCCTTGCGGAGTCTTCATTAACTAGCCACCTGGAGTCTCTCACAATGGATGATCAACTTAAAGGTGGTCGGCAAGAAATTTCCGGAATGAAAGCGGTGCAGACAGTTTCAGAACGAACTCCAACACCTGTGCTCTATAATGATATGCCAGATGCCCTCTGCCTTAAGGATTCTCTCACGGCTGTCCGTAATGCTACCCAAGCTGCAGATCGTATACATCAAGTATTCAGAATGCAGTCATTTCAGAGGAAGCAGTTAACTCAGACTGAAGATGGTGAGTTTGATTTGTTAGATCAGCAAGCTCTTTCCCTTCTAGCATCTAAGGCAAGCAAATCTGGACTAGGAGATGGTTTAGCCAATGCTGCTGCAGTACAAATACAGAAAAAATTTCGTGGTTGGAAGAAGAGAAAAGAATTCTTGATCATTCGTCAAAGAATTGTTAAAATTCAGGTTTGTTGATCTGCTCTATTTACGCGACTTTTCATTTTCAAGATTATGAATATTTTTTAAGTACATTAGATTATTGTTTGATCTTCTTAATTTTATATCGAATCATCTCATCAATTATTCTGTTATTTTGGAAATTGAAAGTGCAAAATTTAATATGTTGAAGAGTTTGATTGATTGCAATAATGCTTTTGTAAACATTTTTCCATCTCTCTCTTCCCCTTTGTGAACTTGCGTGCATGTGTGAATCAGACATTGTGATTGTCAAATCTGAGATTCTTCAATGCATTACTTTGTGTGTTGGTGATGTTTAACACATCAAATTATATGCTTGAGTTGAGCACCAAGTAGAGGCTTCAAAAGCAGTCCTATCTCATGGCAGATCCGGGGCAATTAAGAACCCGTGAAGGAATATCATATATAACACAATTGCATAAAGTCTTCAATTCCTTATCTTCCTGCCTTCACTGTAAAGCTTTCAGAATGCTACTAGAAAAGATATTCAAAGACTACCAACCAGCTTGTAGTTCAAGTATCTCTGACTTAGGTGTTGAGTTTTGCGTACTTGCACCTTAAAAAAAGAAAAGAATATTCAGAGACTTTCCTGTTCCCCCTTTTTCCCGTTTTTTTGTATGCACCTTTTTTTATCCCGTGTTTGACACTTGCTTCCACTGATTGTCTGAATTCTGTGGTGTTAAGGCCCATGTAAGAGGTCACCAGGTAAGGAAGCAGTATAAAACAGTCATTTGGTCTGTGGGAATCCTGGAAAAGGTCATATTACGCTGGAGACGCAAGGGTAGTGGTTTACGAGGATTCCGACCAGATGCCGTTAATAAAGTTCCCTGCCTACAACAAAATGATTCTCAGAAGGAGGATGAATATGATTATCTTAAGGAAGGACGGAAGCAAAGTGAGGAAAAGATCCAAAAGGCCCTTTCTAGGGTGAAGTCCATGGTTCAGTATCCAGAGGCACGAGCTCAATACCGGCGCTTGCTAAATGTTGTTGATGACTTCCGTCAAAAGAAGGTATTTTCATTTTTCTGACATCTGTAAGATGTCTAAACTCATCAACATCTAGCTTAATGATATGCTCACAGTCAAGGATGGACACAGGTTAGAAAATGGGGCAGTTACCATAAGAAAAAAATTGCTTTATATAATGGTACTCAGATGTTATATTTGCCCCCTCTAAAATATTTTATATGATCTCCTTCAATTAGTCATTATTTGTTTTCCTTAATATGTCAAACGTTCGCCCCTTCCAATTTTTTATGTTTCTGTCCCTGAGTCATAGTCATTTGATGTGGCAGGCGAGCAATATGGATTTGATCCATTCTGAAGAGACAGTTGATGGTATGGAGGATTTGATTGATATTGATATGCTTTTAGATGATGATAATTTCATTCCTATAGCATTTGATTGATTCTCAGCAGTGGCTACTCCTACCGTCCCCAGTTGGCGCCTTATTTGGCATTGGTGGAGTTCTACTAACTTCGTTTTGATGTATATATTTCTAATCACAGTTGCTTGGATCGGAGGCTGAATATATGTAGGTTCTGATAGCTAGCATGCTTTCTGGTTTGACATTGGAAGCTAATGAGACATGGTTTGGTTTTATTTATGGTGATTTTTATGACAGGATGATTCTATTTCTATTTATAATTAGCTGGGGGGTTATAAGATAATGGTGTAATGCATTACTGCAATTTGTACAAAAGTGAACTGGGAAGAAAAATTATAACCATGTCCTGATTATATTATATTTAGCTCGTTTTATGGCTTACATTTTGTGTTCTGCAATTTTTTGGTAAGTGAAGTCATAGCCATTTATTTATAAGTTTTCCATTTTGGAATCTGTACTTTTGCATTGTAGCCAGACTTATGACAGGTTAACACCATGATATTTTTGTTTATCAAGTTTGACTAATTTTAAATTAATGACCTTTTGTGTGTCTTTAATTTGAAGCATTTTTTTTAATTATTTAGACATGCACTCAAGGGGCAAGAAATACTGGATTTGAGTGTCTGAGTACCAAATGTCAATAGTTGTGAACAGGAAAATAACTTGGTTCTAATTGCAAGTGCACATGAATATACACTAAAATAGGACAACAGTCAATTGCAATTGTAATATATCGAGTGATGTTTAGAAATCCTTTTATAACTGATTATGGAGTTAGAATCAGTTCCAGGGAGAAGATTTTTTAAGTAGTTTTTAAATTTCAGAGTTGATTATGAGGAAAGAAAAACCGATTTAAACATGCTATAATATGGTTTTAACATGTATATCAGGCATAAGCTAAGTGCTTTCTACAGATGATTCTCCATTCTCCATCCATATTCATTCAGGTACTTCGTGTGAATGAAACAAGATAAGATTCCAACATTTAAGACTAAACAGGGCAGAAGGGGAAGTTCCCTTGTTCAGCAGTAACACAGATACATACATAGAAACAAGAGTGGTGGGGGGACATTTACACGTATCAAAACCCCGCTTTGTACAACTAGGTGACTGTTTCAACCCGTGCGAACTCGTGGCATGTTGGTTGTAATGAAGATGATGATGCTAACATCAACTATTATTACAGACAGCTTTTCCTTTCTCTTTTGCTTTGTGCTACTGAATCTCAACGGGATTTGACTTGGCTTTCTGCTGTTTTTCTCCACCAAACACTGCACGGACAAATACACGCTCTGCATGAGGAGTTGACCCCTTTCATGTTTATAATAACACTCAAACTGTAGTGCATTCCCCGGTTGAAAGTCTCATTCATGCCCATTTTCTAATTTATTTTTATTTTTTGTGGATTGTTAGAGTATTAGGCCGACCAAGTTACTAATACTGTACTGAAATCTTAGCACACCGACTAAGTATGCGCTAATATGAGCAAGTCACCCACAAAGAAAGGCGTCAAGGTTCACTCCTCATCGTCTCATTCTTAAGGTTTTTTTGTGTGTTCGAGTTACTTATCTTAGTCTCGGGTTTTATCGTGAATAATTTGTCAATTAAGTTCAAATCAATACATATATCACATATATAAGATAACATAATATTGTTGTCTAAATTTTATTTGATGTGAGCTTAAAATTTTTTCCGGGCGCCCGTTCAAATACACATAATTTTTTCTTTATGAATATGTATCATCAAACATTTTTCTAATAGTAAAGTCAAAATCTATATACAGGAGTAACGTATATCAATAAAGATTAACCGATGAAAGGTAAAAGCAAAAGAAAAAAAAACTTGGTTGAGCTGGTTTTCATTGTCTTTTTGTTTCATTTTTTCCTGGTTTGAAGTTAAACTGAAATCCACAAATTGGGTGAGATGCTTGTTAGGCATTAGGGAATAGGGTGAGTGATGCTAGGTCACATCACATGGGAGATCAAAATAACTCTATTATTGAAATTTAACCATTCAACTTTTACTGGTATATACACTTGTGAGTGGACCTGTAGCATAATCTAGGACAAAAAACAAAAAATAGCTTCTGACTTTCTGAGACACTGTCAGCAGTGTCTATTCCCTCTACCTCTAAACAATTTAACTTTATCTAAAATTAATCCGGAGGAGCCCCCACAAGATTCCTTGCCTTCACTTCAAAGTTGCAAACTTGTTGTGTTCTTTACTCTCCCATTTGGCATTTAATGTCTTGTTTGAAAAAAAAAAACTAGATTTAACCCATGACACTTTTTTGTCGTCAATTGCTGATTGTATCCTTCTATGCTCACACATGACAAGAGAGTTAATGTCCTGTCTGAAAAATCTAACCTGCAAAGGTTGACTTATTTAATGCAGATCCATTTCTCCCTCAATATCATCATAAATTAAAATAATACTAATTATTCTACAATCATCCGACGGCTATGAAACTAATTCATTCAAAACTTTAAAATCATAATAAGTGAATAGATTTTCTCTAACAAATTATTATTTATACACACTAATTAAAGATTAAATCATCAATTAAATACTTAAGGAGCTCAGCTATTTTACCAACACGCATGTTGCCGATACTGATAATGAATTTCAGTATAAAAGCACAATTTTGTATACTGTCTTCTTAAGCAAGCTTAAAAGAAGCATAAGTTTTGAAAAATACTACTAATATTGTTTTCTTATCCCTTTGGGTTAATAGCTCTATTTAAGAAGGGGGTTTTAGAGTTGCAAGAAACAGAGCGTTTGCTTGTGAGGTTAAGAAAGTTTTGCTGACTTTTGAAGTCTCACCTCACAAACTATGAAACCTCAAAACAGCTGTTGTTGTAATTAAAGAAAGTGTGTCAGTCAGCAATAAAACAAGAATGAATACAAAACTGCTGCAAAGTCAATAAGGGCAACCTCTGCCTTTTGGCTTCCATTTGCAAACAAGACTTTCTCAGCATAAACCAGACGGTCACATTCCATTCATCACCTCTTTCTTGTATTCCCTTCCTATTGTTTGGTTTTCTATTAATAATAACAATAAGCTCTTTCTATCACAAGGGGCGTTTTTATTTTCAGTGTCTGGTTTGTCTCTTTCTCTTCGTTTCCGGCAGAGGACGGCACAATCGGTGACCACCCACTTCCCTCATAGATCTTCCCTCTCATCCTCTTGGGAAAAGTTGAGATTTTTGGATTGGTTAGTGAATTTCTCACCAAGTTAATCATCTGGGGTGGTTGGAATTTTTTATTTTTTATTTTTTTCAACCTTTTTTCTTGTTCTGAATGTTGGAATTCTTTGCTTGTTTGATCTGCTGATAAATTCACAGTTCTTGGAAAGTTGTGGAATTTCTCTGATGTTAAGTTTTTTATGAAATTTTCAGTTTTGAACACTTGCAGAAGAGTTGATGTTAAGTGATAGAAAGGGTGAGGTGGGCTGAATAATATGGATTCTCTTTGTTGCTTCAACTCTGCCAATCAGGTTTGAATTTCTGGACTTTATCTATATATATTCTTTTGTATCTCCATGCATATACAATTCCTTGACTTTTGATGGAGTGTTAGACTTTGGAATTCTGGTAATCTGGTGGTGCAGTGGATGGCTTAGGACTGTCCCCAATTGTGCTTTTCTAAACCTACTTGATTGTGAAAATTGAAACATAGGGATTATCTGTGCTTTTATGGCTATCATTAACCTCAGAACAGTGGAAGATACTAGACTGAGGGTAAAATGAGTTTGGTACTTCAATATTTTGAAGGTAGTTTGAGCATTCAACATTATTCTTTCTCTCTATAAGTGTGTGTTTTGGAAACCTGTTGAGTGCAACGGATTTTCATCCAAGTCTTTAAAAAGAGTTTCGTTAACTTTATGTCTCGAAGTGAATGCTAACGTCCTTTTGCAATAATGCTAACGAGTATTCAAACATAATCTGAGTTAATTTTGTCTGATAAGGCTCATATCAAATGGCTGCTTTAAACACTAAAGCTGCCTAATTAATCTGCTAATGACCCTTGGATGTTTCATGAGTTGCTTCCGGTCTACTGTTCAGCTATGTTTTACTTATATCCCCATTGAATGCCTTAGTTTTATTGTAAGTGTACATTATTCTGGTATGGTGCCATTTTAAGTTTGAGGCTTCTTAACTATATGGAACTATCAAGTACATAGTATGTTTGCGTTTTATTTCTGAGTGTGGTATGCACGGGAAGAGTTCCGTTCACTTTATGTCTCGAATGGAGTGCTAACACCTGTTTGCGCTGTTGCTAACATATATCCAAACATAGTTCCATTCCCTTGCTCTGCACTTATGTTACATGCCCTTTGGTAATCAGCCATGTACTTTCTTCTCTCCCATTTCTTAAGATTTCTTGTACTTATATGTCAAACAGTCGATTCTTTTGTTACTGTATTTTAACTTCCATCATTTCAGGCGGGTGGAGGACGTTCGTCATCTAGCTCTGGGAAGGGCAAAAGCTATCTGTGCCCTGTTAAGTATGGCTTTAGCCTAGTTAAAGGTAGGGCAAACCACCCAATGGAGGATTTTCACGTTGCAAAAATCATCCAGAACAAAGGGCAAGAGTTAGGACTTTTTGCTATATATGATGGACACTTAGGGGACAGTGTGCCCGCCTATTTACAGAAGCATCTCTTTTCCAATATCTTGAAGGAAGTAAGTTCTTGAAACAAACTTCAACATGTCATGTATTTATTATTACCTCAATCACATTCAATTCCCTGAAAAAAGTTCCTCCATTTTTTTTCTATTATATGTTGCATATAGTATGAAGAGTGAATACTTAGTTTTTGTTCCCAGCTTCCCATACTTTGTTTTTTCATGATCCTAACTGCATGATATTTGCGGATGGTATGGTTCTATTTGAAGAATTAAGGGAAATGTTAATTCTAAACTTGAGATTTGGAGAAAAACTTTGGAATCTAAGGGTTTTCGCTTAAGCATGAGCAAGGCAGAGTATATACATTTCAGTAAGACAAATGTTGGAAATAAAAATTGATTATGTTTAACCCAGAAACTACTATCTCTAACTTCTAGCAGAGATAGTACCCCAAAATGACTCCAAAACATCTATATTGTCCTCCAAAATTGATTTTACTCTGCCTAATTGATTCTAAGCTTCCCCAATGGGAAACCAAACACACAGTTTGAATCTTTATAATGCCTTTTGATGGAAATTGCATCTTAAATTATGAGTGGTTGTTCTAGGAGGATTTCTGGACTGATACAAACAGTTCCATCATTAAAGCTTATGAGACAACAGATGAGGCCATTCTTTCTCACAGTTCTGATTTGGGGGTAGGAGGATCAACTGCAGTTACTGCCATCCTTTTAAATAATCAGAAGTTATGGGTAGCAAATGTTGGAGATTCACGAGCAGTTCTGTCTAGGAGAGGGGAGGCCATACAAATGACAATTGATCATGAGCCCAATACTGAAAGGGGCATCATCGAAAACAAAGGCGGCTTTGTCTCAAACATGCCAGGTTCTTTTATAAGCCTTAATCAGTTAATGTCTATCACTCTATTGAGATATTGCTTACATGTCCAATGCTGGATTTTCTTGCCATCCTATGTGATATCGAGAATGTCAAGTGCTTGGGGGAAGGGTGTTTATGAATTATGAGTCTCATTTGCATTTTCAAAGAGGGAGGGAAAAGGAGACTCATCTCACTTTGTTTAAAGAAATGGTTTGCTAACATCAAGTTGGAGGCTTATGCTAAGTTAACCTTTCTTTATTGGTCGAAATTTGCGCGTGTCTTAGTTGAAATTAATTCTTTATACCCCTTGTTGTACATAGGGCATGCATATGATAACTACCACTTATTTATAACAAGCTTGAAAGTAAAATTGCCATCTCTCTGCTTGGTTTAGGTTTTTCAGAAAAGTGAAGGATAGGTTCATTGAAAGCTATACATTTTTTTTATTCTTCCAAAATACTTTTGCGTGTCCTCTGCAATAGCAAGATCTTCTAACAGAATTCAGAACTTAATTTGACAAGTTTGATAACTTGTATGGTATCTAGGCTGGCACATAGTCTTATGTCTCTTATGGAGATTAATCATGCTAAAGTGTTTAACACTTCTGGCTATTTAGTGTTTAAAATCTTTTAACTTAATTTTAACTTCAGAGTCTGCCACCAGCCCTTTTAGTCCCTCTCCATATGTGATGGTGATGAATTTGTAATTTCAGAGCCTGTCACTACTACATTTGTAATTATATAATGCTTGTAATCAACCAATCACTTTGATATAGATTGTTCAGAAACATTTTCTAAAATATCTAATTATCTTTGGAAGTCATGGACCAAATGGGAATCCATTTTTCACCAATTTTTAACCATTTTTAAAATGCTATCAGTGGGATATGCTACTTATTTTGAGTACCTATTGCCTCATGATTCCTAATTAGTGATTACCATATGCAAGTGTCATCATCACATACACTAACATAAGTGCTGTAACTTTCTATGCCTAAGGTAAGGTTTAACCGTTTAAGCAACAATTCAATTAGCCATAGCTTCCTATGCTAGGATAAGGTTTACATAGCTGGTAGATACTCAACATCAAAACTAAGTTTGGCAAAATTTAATGTGAGTCATTGTGTATTTTGTGATACTTTTTAATTTGTGGATGTGTTTATATCAGGAGATGTTGCGAGAGTGAATGGGCAGCTTGCTGTTTCACGGGCATTTGGAGACAAAAACCTAAAGTCACATTTGAGATCCGATCCCGACATTCGTCACGACGAAATTGACTCAGATACTGAGTTTTTGATACTTGCTAGTGATGGTCTATGGAAGGTTTATCCCTGAATCCAACTTTCTGTCCATTATTTCTTACAAATATTTATTTTGCATTGAAATTCCACTCATTGGTTCATTCCATTCCAGGTAATGGCAAACCAAGAGGCAGTTGATATTGCAAAAAAGATCAAAGATCCACAAAAGGCAGCAAAACAATTAACTGCCGAGGCATTGAACAGAGAGAGTAAAGATGATATTTCCTGCATTGTGGTTCGTTTCAAGTGATTGTGATATAGGGAACATAAAGTATTCAATCTATGATTGCTTCCAATATAGGGACAGAAGTCCTTACTCTACAATTTGTTTGGAGATCTCATGAAATTCGTTCAGTTTGGAATTTTCTACTGCATAGGTTTCGAAATTGAAGTTCTTCAATTTAGGTGGTGCCATTTAGTATTTCTTGATTGCTTCTGTGTAGATTAATAACATCAAATTTCTTTGTAATTTGCATTATGACATGACATGGGAATTATGCATTCTATGGTATACATGAGTGGCCTTGTTTGAATGTCTTATATATTGTTCTATAAGTTTATTTATATTAGTACTATTCCCGTCCTTAATCTGGAAGGGTAACAACGTTTTAAGGTTGTTTGGTTTGACTCATAATCACTTATGGGAAGAAGATATAAAATGTAGTGTTTGGAGTTTTGTGGTTTAGATTTTGTGTCATCAACCATTCTAAATGTACCATAGAGCAAAGCCTATAGCAATAAAGTCTAATGGGAAAAGGCTTTGGTGCAATAACAACAATCTAACTTTTTTTTTTAATTCAATGTAGTAAGCTGCATTAAATAATATC
Organism: Lotus japonicus; assembly: GCF_012489685.1. Classification (NCBI taxonomy): domain Eukaryota; kingdom Viridiplantae; phylum Streptophyta; class Magnoliopsida; order Fabales; family Fabaceae; genus Lotus; species Lotus japonicus. The sequence goes on along the minus strand of NC_080046.1, from coordinate 66,456,283 downwards.
ATGTAATGAATCCATTTTAACTTTTCGATGCCAGATCATATAAAAGTGTGTTCGGTTTAATGTTAGAAAGCATAAAATAATTTATCCCAATATATTTTTTTATTGAAGTAGCAACTTATTTTAATAAAAGTGTATTAGAATGTGTTGTTTTCTCATTTTATACTTTATAACGGTCAAATAAAGAAGTTCTTAGTCTATGTCCAGGGTGCCACCCTAATTGATCCTCATGTCATCACTTTTTTCGAATTTTACTAAATACTCTTAAAACAATTTCCATCCCTTACCTATCCTTTTCCTATCTTTCACCAACCTCACCACCATCCATCCTCTTCCTTTTCTTCATCAATCATAAGTTGATAACATTCCCTCACCACCATCCTCTTCCCACATTAAACCTACCTCACCCACAATCATTTTCTTCATATTACCCACCTACATAACCCACAATCATCTTATTCATGTTACCCACCATCATCGACTCTTCCAATCTTCACCATCGAGGTTGGACTTGCAATTACTCCTCTTTTCTTAATGTTTTTCAACGACTTTTGCCAAGCACATTGTCTTTTCTCTGCACTTGTAGTGGGTGTGAAACACACATTTTTCCTTGTCTGATAAATTTTCACACTTTTAAGTGTGAGAATCACCTTGATTTCTTAGTTAAAAGTGTCAAAATCAACTTAACTTCGCTCTTATAAGTGCGTGCTGCATGGATCACAAATGCAACATAAAATTCTCACTTTTAAGTGCAAACATCACCATGATTTATGACTTAAAAGTGCGAAAATCAACTTAAATTCGTACTGATAAGTGCGTGCTGCAAGGATCAGAATGCAACATAAAATTCTCACTTTTAAGTGCAAAAATCACCATAATTTCTCACTTATAAATGCGAATTTTTATTTTAACAAAAGGTATTTTAGGTTTATGAAAAAAAGATGACATTAAAACTAAGAGGGGATGGAACCAAAACCAATCCTCATCGTAGAATAAAGTTTAGTAGAGTTGAGCATCGAGGGCGGTAGGTGGTGACCTTCTTGTGTTCTCTATATTGGCGCTACTAGTGTGCAAGAGTTTCCAATTTTCTTATCTTTAAACCATAATCTTAAATCTTATCAAATTATTCAAATTTAGTTTTTTTTTCACAAATTTTTTCAAATTTATATTTTTGAAATTATTTTATATCCTAGATTCATCATAAGCCAAAAATTTATATTTTTGAATTTTATATCCTTTTAATTTTTTTCAATATTTTTGAAATTCTTTTAATGTTAAAGACCTTTAGTACAAAAGAAAGTAAGAAACTGGGAGGGCTACATTTTATTTAAATTTATTTTAAAAACAATTTATCAACATGGGGTTGTTTCTGACAGAAATTAATCCGTCACAACATCCTGGAAGATGGAATCTAAAAATAGAGAGTTCTGTCGCAAGTTTCGTCACAGATTTACAAATAAATACTGACGTTCAAGAATGGACGAGGGAGTTTGCGACGGAAGAAATCCCCGTCTAATATTCCGTCGCTTAGTTAATCTCACCATATTATAGGGGTTAACGCCGCTACAAAAGATTTTGTGGCTTTAAACCGCCAGTATTAGCTATAACTTTCTGTTAGTTCATGACCGCCTCTATTTGTGGAATTTCAGCGCCAATATTTGTAAGACATTTCTGGGGGTTTCCAACTCTCACAATATCAACGCCAGTATATTGTAGCGGTTTAAGATCGCCACAAACTATTTTGTGGCATTTAACCGCCAGTATTTTACGCAACTTTGTGGCAGTTCATGACCGCCACAAATGTAACATATAAAGGCCAGTAAATTTGAAAGAAAAAATTATGAGAATCAATATATAAAAGAAAAAGAAAACCAGTAAACACTCTCTCTTACTAGATTCGCGCGAGTCCTTAATCATTTGGTTGCGCCGCACGACGCCACCGTCTCTTTCTCTCCGTCGTGGATCGCCGCGCGACAAAGATGCTGCCCCAATCGCTGAAGCTGGTAAAGGCCAATGCCTCAAACCCCAAGCTGTGGCTGTTCATCGGAATAGGAATCACCGGCGTCGTCGTTCTTACTGAGACACGTCGGAGAAGGAAGAAGAGCAAGACCGAAAAAGTAGACTTCGGTGCTTTTGTTCAGCGTTTTGAGCTTCTCCCCTTCCCTCACCCTCACCCTCCGCCACTCAACCAAACCCAAATGCTCTCTACTCTAACCTTCGCCGTCAAAGACATGTTCGTTTCATTTCATTTTCAATTTTCAATTCCATTTTTGATTTGTTTACTGATTTTTTGATGTATTGGTGATTGTTTGTTGCAGATTTGATGTGAAGGGCTATGTGACTGGTTTTGGGAACCCTGACTGGGAGAGGACGCACGAGGAGGCTGGCGATACTGCCATTGTCATCACTGCTCTGCTCAGGAATGGTGCTACTTGTGTTGGCAAGACTGTTATGGATCAATTCTCTTTTGGGTAAGCTTTTAATCAAAAGCACACTGACTTCAGAAGCTTACATTGTATGCAGCTTCTTCTTAAAGTGATTCCTAAAAGTGATTATGAGGCTTTCTACAGAAGAATAAATCAGATTGCTGATTTAGAAGTGATTTAATTTTACTTATTGTGGGTGGCATGGCAGGATTTCTGGTGAGAACAAGCATTATGGGACACCAACCAATCCTCTGTTGCCGTCTTGCATTCCTGGAGGTTCTTCCAGTGGTTCAGCTGTAGCAGTTGCTGCTGGCCTAGTTGACTTTGCTATTGGTGAGTTTACCTGGTTACCACTTGCATGTTCCATGGTTCATTCAAAAAATACTAATCTGTGACCATTTATTTATTGCCTTTTCATGTTTTTGTCATTTATCAGACGTCTCTTTCTTGTTTAGGGAGTTAGGATTATTCTTATGTCTAAGTGATTCCTAGAAAGTGGAAATCTTGTGTCTTTTTTTTTGGGTCTGCTGCTCAATTTAAATAATTTTCACTGTAAATAAGACCTGGAATAGCTTATTTGAGCTTATCTTATAGCATAAGCGCGTATGCAAGTGTTTGGGAGAGCTTTGGTAATAGCTTATGACCTACCTATATGCTGTTTGAGCTTATTTTCATAAGGTGTCCATATTAGCTTATGAGTAAGAGCTTTTGCTTGTCCATAACTTATTTCCGGTTTATTTCAATAAGGCTCTCAAATTGGCTTATTAATAAGCACTTATGCCATAAGCGCTTATCGCCATAAACGCTTAATTAATTTGTTCACCCAAACACACCCTTAATGTATGTGCAGCTGTTTCTTAGAAATAGTATTTCCCTCGGTGTGTTTCATTTGTAATGGTCATATATGTATCAATTTTAATCAAAGAGATCAGGTTGTATTTGACAATTCTCAAGTGTTTGTGTTGGCATTGATGTTCTGAGTTTTAATTTAGTTAGTATGAATTGCACGGCTGCTTCATTTGGTTGCTGAGAGGAAGGAGGGTCGATGCAAAGATAATTTGAAATCATAAGGCTACCTCTTCAACCAAAGCAGCTGTAAGATTCAAATTTTGAATTTATTCGTTTTTCTTGAAGCTGGTTTATATGATCCATATACTAATATATTTGTCTTTACCTGTATTTTAATTTCTCACTAAAAAAGTCTATACACAGTCTTCTTCGTTATACCTAATTGCAAATCTTATTTGGGGGTGCAGTGAGTTTCACTTTGCTGGCATTCAGTTCTATGGTTGTTGTTGTGATCTACACATTAAGATAGTTGCACAAATTATAGGATTCTAGCTCCTAGCTTATTTTTGTGATCTCTTTCATATACTGTTGCAGTATGGCTTGTTGTGCATTGTTTGTATCTTTCTGATCCCATAACAGGCTTAATGGACACATACACAGTGCAGTCATCTTATGCTCATGAAAACTATTTGTTTGAATTTTCAGTCAAGTATATGGATGTGAACTTGGTAAAATATTGTGATTTTGTAGGTACTGATACTACAGGTTGTGTAAGAATTCCAGCAGCATTCTGTGGTATTCTTGGATTTCGACCATCTCATGGAATTGTATCCACCATTGGAGTTCTTCCAAACGCTCAAAGCTTGGACACTGTTGGTATGAGCATATTTATGTGATTTTGTTGCTATGTTTTATTCATTAGTTTAGAACTATCCTTCCATGCCTTCAATCATTTTCAAACAATTGAATTCTGCATCATGTTTTCTTTGTGAGTAGTTTTATGTGGAGGACATTGAGAAATTAAATGCACAAGTTAGTAAATTTTCAAATGAGTCCCACAATATAAAATATGATGTGGTACCTAATACCTATGCTTAATGTCTTGCTCTGCCACCCCGTTATCCCATTCAGAAATTACTGCTTAAGTGCTGGGGGTATTGAATTTGGATTTCTTTATTACTCTTTTTTTTGGGCATACAGAGACAGTTTTAATCTTTTCTCTTTGAATATTTATATCTTGATTGGATTATTGAATTGGAGGATGGTTTGCTCGAGATCCGTCTATTCTTCATCGTGTTGGACATATTTTACTTCAATTGAATTCTGTGGAGCCCAAAAGGACCAGGCGTATCATGTTTGCTTATGATCTTTTTCAATTATCTAAAGTTCCTGCTCAGCAGACGGTATATGTTATGGGCAAAGCTATTGAGAATTTGTCTGGTTGTAAGTTTCCACACCTTTGAAGACCAGCCTCTGTTGCTTTCATACATATTTACTATTTTGTTGTTGTTAATTGTATTACAGTGGGTAAAAAAACTCTGAATGTCTAGACCAGTCTAAAGGGGTTTCATGAACAATTAGGTTATCTGGTCCTTTTGGTTTTGCAGATCAGTCTCTACAGCATATAAATCTATGGCAGTATATTGCTACTGACGTGCCCAGTCTAAAGGGATTTCATGAACAATTAACTCAACAACAAAATGTAGCATCTGTGCTGAAAGCTCTCACTTCGGTTATGTTTTCATTGCAAGGGTATTCTATCATATCATTTGATGTTGAATCATGATTTTTGTTTTATTATGTTATGTTATGCTTTATGTTCCATGTGTTTGATGATTAATCACATCTTTTTTGTAATAGAACATATTGCCTTGTAGAATTCTGTTGAGAGCCTCACAGTTATTTTATAACTACATATTTGCATCTGCTCTTCAGATATGAATTCAAAACCAATCATGAAGAATGGGTTAAATCGGTCAAACCCAGGCTAGGGCGTGGTGTGTCCGATCGTGTTTTTGCAGCCATGAAGACTACACATGATAATATAAAAGCCTTGTATAAAGTCAGAACTGAGTTGCGAGGTTCTTTTCAACGTCTACTGAAGGTACTGTAATATCTGTAGTTACTTTTTCAGTAATGCTCTAGTATGTTGTCAAATCTCATTGGTGTTAGAATTATTATTCCAAAATGAAAGAAGAAAATGGTACAAAAGACTAATATGTTTTTGTCACTCTCCGATTTGGGATTTTGGTATAGAAGTTAACTTTTTCTTAACTTGTTATAGACAAGAAATAGGGAAAATAGATTAGTAGTCCAGCATAGCATTAAGTGTACCTATCAATTTTCGAAAGAAGTGGTATGTCTTAAACTTATAACATGATTCTCATTTACTTATAATGGAAGATAACCTAGGTCTCTTATTTTTATTATTTAAAGGCGACTCTTGTTAAGTCTATTGAACGTGTCTATGCTATGCTCTTACCTTCTTTGTTTTGATTGTCCCACAGGATGATGGAATACTAGTTATTCCCACAGTTGCAGACAATCCATTAGAGCTTAATACACTGAAAGGGTTTTATTCTGAGTACCATGACAGAGCTTTTGCATTATCTAGCATTGCTAGTATTTCTGGATGTTGTCAGGTAATTCGATATCTTCTTTTCTCTGGAGATCATTTTCATCTGCTTATGTTATGAATCTTTAGTTAAAAACAAGGTAAGGTTGCATACTATAGACCAAATGGTTTGATCTTTTCCCGGACCCTGCGCATGCGGGAGCTTTGTGCACCGGACTGCTCTTTTTTATGTTCTTTGATTGATTTTTGTATTTTGGCTTTTACTTCATTTACAGGTTGCAATTCCATTAGGATATCACAATGATTGCTGTGTTTCTGTTTCATTCATCTCATCGCATGGAGCTGATAAATTTCTTCTTGATACGGTCTTGGATATGTATAATACTCTTCAAGAGCAAGTTAGTGTTGCTGATTCCTATGCTCTCCCACTACCAGATAGCAATGGTAATTTGGAATCTTCTGAACTTTTAAAAGAGAAGGTTAGTTCTACCCCTAAGCATTTTATCTGTCAGGATTCCTTTATAAATTATAATTTGTAACTGAAGTTATTATCTAAAACACATGATGTTTGATTAATGATGAATGTGAACTTGAATGATGGGCTATGCAGTAGTCAAGCTAAAGCATAAGATCTTATTACGGGCAATAAAAGGATAGATTTTCAGGGTGTGCAATGGATCACTGAAAGATGAATTTTCTTTAGGGCAATGCAGCATTTAAAGGAAGGCTGTGGAATAAAGCTGTCAACTACTACACCGAGGCTATCAAGTTGAACGGGATGAATGCAACTTACTACAACAACAGGGCAGCTGCTTACATAGAGTTAGGATGGTATGCCGTTTTTCCTGCTTGCCAATTGGTCGTTTCACTGTTTCTCTGTGTAATTCGTGTACCTCCCGTGAAATTATGCAGCTTTCAGCAAGCTGAAGAAGACTGCAATGAGGCCATATTACATGATAAGAAGGTGAGAAGATGGACATGTGACAGCGGCAAAATCTTGAAAAAACTTGTATTCTAAAATCAACATGTATAATAATAATAAATTATTAAACTCTAGTATGGCTACTAAACTATCATTGATTTTTGAAAATGTTTATCTACTAGCTTACTATATCTTTATGAAGTTTGACATCTGAATGTGTACAAATATCTATAGAATTTATCAAATATATTCAGGGTTGTATATTATATTTTAATGCAGAATGTGAAGGCATATCTGAGACGTGGAACTGCTAGAGAATCGCTACGTCAGTATAAGGAAGCTCTAAAAGGTATGGCTCAGTTTTTAAAACCCTTTCTTGTATCTCTATCTCACTTGAGTAGTTGAGTCCAATTTGGAATGCTTCAACTTCAAGAGTTCCCTACAAGTATCATTGAACACCAATCACTTGTGAATTTTGATTTCCCAAAGGGTGTCCGTTTATGTCTGAGCTTTATTATTCACGTTTGTTCTCTTCATCCTGAGTGTTGGAGCATGATGAGTAAAAAATCATTTGGAACAACTCTAAGTTTGTTCAGTATCATTTTCTCATGCTGTGCAGATTTCAAGCATGCTCTTGTTCTTGAACCGCAGAACAAAACCGCTAGTGTTGCTGAGAAAAGACTCAGAAAATTGATGAGTTGATACATACGGGCTTCGGCACTTTTGACCCTGTCCTCCCCCCCTACTGTTTGAGAATGCTAATGGCTGTGGAAATATGATTTTTAGCTCCCTTCGAAGTGAAGAAGATAGGGGACTATTATGTCGATGTGATGCTGCATTTTTTGGGCTCATTTCATATTCTATTAGGAGTATTTATTTTAGCAACTTACTTTTGGGACATAGCACACGATGTAGATATGGGCAGCACACAGCACACGATATAACTAAGAATTATCTGGCGCAATTTTTTTTTTTTTTTCGTGTATATCAAAGTATCATGACATAACTCATAAAATAAGTATCATGACATAACTCATAAGACATAGCTACGACTCGCTTTCATCATCTCTCAAGTCTCACCATTATCATAATTACCTTCTAGTCCTATAAAATTAGGATAGTATCATATAAACAATAATTGCCTAACATTGTTTATTTGTTTGAAATTGAATCTGTCTAAAAAATAGAGGATAACAGAAAAGAAAGGGCGGTGTCAAATACGCATACAATCCCAGCACAAGAGGAGCATATTCTCTTTCTAATTCTAGGTATAGCAAACCTATTTGGGATCTTTTTCATGTGTTGACCAACATATTTCATGAGAAATGATAGGAACACATTCTTTTCAACACATTTTAACATTGGCACATTTTAACATTTTCATTTTCAATGTGATTAGTCTAATTTTGAAAAAAATCAATACATTTTATGTGAAGTGAAAGAAATATATTGGCTTTTTAAAAAATTAACCAATCACATTGAGTACGAAGGAGAATGTGTCGGTAGTTGTTCTAGCCGGGTTAAAACACCCAATAACATACTAGCCGACTCAAACGTTCCACAATTAAGTAAGGACCATAGAGACAGATGGAGTGACTTAGTTAAGGAACATCACGTCTCATTTAGGGCTGATTGGTTAGACGCCGACCCACTTACTCAGTGGCAGAACCAAGGGGTGACTTGGCCATGCCATAGTCACCCCCAAAATTATACTTTTGTTTACAAGAAATATATATTTTTCCTTACTAATACCAAAATTATACGTGTATAGCACCACCCTCTTCAGAAGCCTGCCTCCGCCACTGCACTTACTATCTATCATTTAATGCTGACCCATTATTTTGATTGTTTACCGTTATTTGATGATTGGAATCAGAAGCGTTGAGGTTTATCTTATTTTTATTTTGTTTTAAATGATTGTAAGGATCTTTGTTCGCTGTTTGTTAGTTTTTCTCTTTCATTTTTGTATGAGGATGAAAATCAGGCTACTGATTATCTGGCTAAGAACGCAATGTCTTTTCTAATTCTGTTTGGATTGAAGATGCCTTTGCACCTATTTAGGGCTTTCTTAATATGATTGGATATTTTTTAAAAGAGAAATGTGATTGTTAGTCTTAATATGATGGAGAGAAAGAGAGGGAAAAGGTTATAAATATTGTGAAAGGTTCATAAGAAAAATGTTGAAAAACGTTTTAATTCTCCTCACCTCAATTTGAAATGTTGGGCCTACTTCATTATGGCACTTTATTCTTACTTTTACATTTTAGTATTTTACTATACTTCTAGCATGTTCTATATAAATAAAAAATGGGAATCCAAATATCCAATGTTGGAGTTGCATGGGACACTTGTAATCTTGTATGAATCGGCAACCCGCATTTGTTGCATTCCTTCCAATTCTTGTTATGTTGTTTGGTTTTTAACTCTTTATCTCGTTTTCTTCGCATCCTTCAATTATCAAATTTCCCTCTGATCCTCATCCAACCGACCCAGAAAAACACAACCACAATCATTCAACAACATCAAATTCTTCATAATATTTCATTCTTTTCCTTCCATTCACAATGTCACAACATCATTCCTTGTTGCCAAAGCTTTCAAGACGCATCAGCTTCACCGCCTCCAGAGACTGGTTATACCGCCATTCATTCGCCGTCGCCGGCCTCCGCTCCGTCTCCACCGACCTCAGCGATGGAACCACCATGCATTGCTGGATACCCAAATCGCACAAACCTTGTAAGCCAACCCTTGTTCTCATTCACGGCTTCGGTGCCAATGCAATGTGGCAATTTGGCGAACTGATTCGGCATTTCATCACGCACTTCAATATCTACGTGCCGGACCTTCTTTTCTTTGGAGGGTCGTTCACGTTGCGGCCAGAGAGAACAGAGTCGTTTCAAGCTCTGTGTTTGGTGAAGCTGATGCAGAGTTTTGGGGTTCATAGAATGAGCTTGGTTGGGATCAGCTATGGTGGGTTTGTGGGGTATAGTGTGGCTGCGCAGTTCCCTGAGGTGGTGGAGAAGCTGGTGCTGTGTTGTACTGGGGTTTGCTTGGAGGAGAAAGACATGGAGAATGGGTTGTTTGCAGTTTCTAATTTGGATGAGGCTTGTAGCATTTTGTTGCCACAGACCCCTGATAAGCTCAGGGCATTGATGAAGTTATCATTTGTGAAGCCAGCTAGGGGTGTTCCTACTTTGTTCCTTGAAGATTTCATTCATGTATGTGTGCATGCCTCTCTCTTTCTATTTAGATTTGAGCTGCAATTTGATCAATATTGACCACATGTTTGTAAACTTTTCTATAATTGATTCTCAAGTCAAAATCGGAAATGGATTCACCGCAGTCATTGAATCCTTACATTCACCGAGTCATACAATCTAAGTCGTTTGATCAAGATCGGCTTTAAATTTATATCTACCGGCGGTCTAAATGAAATAAATGAATCCTATCTTTATTGGAAGTCTGAGATTGTGTGACTGCGCGAATGCAATGTATCAAAATCAAATCTAGAGAGAGTTTCTCTATTCCAGAATTGATTATAAGGGAAGAGAAGTTGATCCAAACACACTATATATGATTTGTGAAATTATTCCTCTAATTCTGAAAGATTTGAACATGAATCCAAACATGCTATAAGCCTATAAGTGCATATTTGGAAGTCATTCTGAAATTATAGCTATAAGTAGATTTTAGTGTCAGAAATTGCTTCTCATAGCTTGTGTAAACATGTTGTAACTGATTTATGAAATTACTCCTCTGATTTTAATCTTGTACTGTCATGTAATTTGGACAGGTGATGTGTAGAGATTATATTAAGGAGAAGAGAGAATTGCTTGAGGCATTACTAAGAGGTCGACAACTTTCCAATATTCCCAAGATCACACCGGTATTTATTCTTTGTATCTCATAATTGTTTCCCCTTTTAAAACTACTCCTCTAGTAACTAGATTACATGCTTCCCCTTCTTCTTGAATTGTGGGTTTACACTGGAGCAGCCAACTCAAATTGTGTGGGGAGAGCAAGATCAGGTATTCCCTCTGGAATTGGGCCACAGATTAAAAAGGTGAGAACTCAATTCATAACATGTTTGGATTAGCTTATTTTTAACTAGAATCAATTCTGCCACTTGAAAACTATTCACAGAAGTTTTTCCGCAGAATTGGTTTTATCTTTATAATCAATTGTAGAAGATTTTCCAAATATGTAATCAGTGGAAGTTCATGTCATTGCATATAATTTGCATTCAAGCATGGTACTAAGAATGAATGTCTCTTTGGAGCAGGCATATAGGGGAAAGTGCTCAAATTTTGGTGATTAAGAAAGCTGGGCATGCAGTGAACATAGAGAAGCCCAAAGAGCTTGCAAGGCACTTGAAATCATTCCTTATCGGTGGAGGGTCATGTCCCAATTCACCACCTTCTTTCAGAGAGCAAATCCAAAAGACATTTTCGTTTGATTTCAGTAAGTCATCATAGTACTTCTCTTTTTGTGGCGAGGGTATCAAGATGATGAAGATTACAATTTATAAATTTAGTATCTAGAAGCTAGTACCAACTTCCCTGCTAGTGATTTCAGCTTTTGGCAGATCAGATTTTCACTATGGAAAATGTTTGGTAGTTGTATATATCCGGAGTGAGAAAAGAAGAGAAGAGAGAAGTAATGGAGGATGTGATGGGATAAGAAGTGAGAGATCAGATTGTTAGTGATCTGTATGTCATAACTGGTTGGTTCAGTATATATCAGGGAAGTCACTTTTTTTTTTTATTAGGTGAAAGGAATTACCTATGTTAATTTGTTGGTTTAATTATTATCAAGGCAAGCAAAGGCTCTGTCTCACTATCTAGGTTCTAGCTTCCACTTTTGGTTTTTGATGTTTGGTTGAGCGTCGTCAGAAGTAATTTTGGATAGAATTGATTATGGCGAGTTAAGAGTGATGTTAATATTTGAATATGTTACTTTTATAGGAAAATAATAGAAATATCCTGTGAGAAGAGCTAAAATCACTTTCTCATTAATTTGAAAGCTTGACATTTTTGTTTTGACGTCAATATCATTTTGTCCGGCTGAAGTGCTTCTAAGAATTTTACACAAACATGTTCTGGTGAGGCACGTGAAATCAAATGTATGGTGAATGCAGAGGAGTTCCTCTATTATTTATTTATTCACTTTGTTTTTCATAACATAATCTCAATCTCAATGTATATTACTCATTTTTTGGTATGCAGTTAGGAATTTGTCAGGCTTGGTTGCATTGGCATGGTGTGGTGGTCAATTATCACCGGCAATATTCGAATCCAAATTGTTAGTAATGGTCATAATTTTTCTTCTAAATTGCTGCATGTTTGCTCTTTCTTTCTTTTAAAGAAAATAAACCAAACACAAGTATTATCAATCATTTGCAAGCCCTTGTGAAGCTATGTTGTAACTTGTCACACGCACTTCTGTCCAAAATAACAGTGTAAATCTCATTATTAACTTCAAAAACAAAGGCGCATCAAGACTAGTTTCAAGTCAATTCCGTGTTTGATATTTGGTAGAGGGAGTTGTGTAAATGATTTTACCCAAAGTTTGAGTTAAATTACCCTAATCTCAACCAATGATATTTAAAATAAATGAGTTAAAAATTTCATATTTTATATATTATTGGTCTACCTAAGGCAATGGTGATTTAACTTAGATTTTGCTTAGAGTCGTTTAAACAACTCCTTTTAAGAGAATGACTTTTAAACAATTCCGAGTACTCACAACCAATTACAATGACAAATTGTCCCCGAATGATAGCTCAATTGGTAAGAATTGGTGCTGGTGGGCATATGAGTTGAGGAGAGAGAGGTCCAAAGATCAACCCTCGAGAGTTATAGTTTATCTTTTTGATGTATACAAAAAAATTACAATGACAAATCTTCTATTAATTCATTTAATTGGGTACTTGCACGAAAAACGGTTAATAAACACTTGCAAAATGTGCTTAATTTCCATATGTGAATATCAAATTCCCACTTCATGATTAAGGGACGAGTTAATCAACGATAACGCCACAACTCGTGGTTAAAAAATATATAATTAATAATCATTTAAATCATTTTAAATTTTAAAACAATAAACAAAAAGTAGCATTTTTTTACAAGATGGAGAATATTCTGAGTCCACTAGTCCAAGTAGATTGAAATGAACGGTCCCAATAATAGCTCAATAATTGTCCAAACCTTTCTGTCTTTCAAGTTTCAACCCAACCATAACCATTCATATTTTCACAACCACCAGCATATTTATTAGTCTTTACCATATTAATAGTGATTAAATGGTTGTTAATTAGGTAATTAGTTAATTCAAATGAAACAAAATAAGGAGGCAAATCACAACTCACGTGCCAGACAACCTTAACAATTACCACTATAAACATGGGTTAAGGTAATAGGTTTTGATGTCAACACACAACAAAAAAAGAAAAGAAAAGAAAAGAAAATGGGAAACAAGAAAAACAACAACATGGACGGCGGCGCGTTCCCGTTACCGTTACCGTTACCGCTGCCGCCGCTCCTCCGTGACCTTCTAGCTTCTCTTCTCAACAACAACTCCTTCATCTATTTCGTTAGGAAATACAAACTCCTCCAAACGCTGCGTTTCATTCTCCTCAACTCCTTCATCTTCCTCCTCCGCTTCCTTCCCTCGTTCCTCTTCCTCGACAAATACGACGCCGTCAAGGTCAAGCAGCACCACCAGCAGCTCTACAAGTACACGTCAGCAGCACCACCCTACGCTCCACGCAACGACACCGCAATCGGGCGCGCGCTGTCGCAGCTTCTCTCGGCGCTGAACGACATCCCCGTCAGTTCAAGGAAGTATCAGGTGGTTCGCTCTCTGGCGGAGAGCATCATCGATGATAATCACCAGGGTGGGGTCCACGCGCTGCGTGAGGTGAACCGTGGGGTCATGTCGGCGGCGTTTGTGAGGACGATGAAGCAGCTGGAAGCGACGGTAGGGGAGGGGGAAGGGGAGGACGGAGAGTGCTACGGGGTGAGGTTGAGGCGTGTGGTGAAGGCTGTTGGTGGTTGGAGGGTGAGGGTAATTGGAGGTGGAGGAGGAGAGGGGAATTTGTCTGGTGTTCCGGCGGAGAAGCTGGCGGCGGAGCTGTTGTGGCTGGCTCAGAAGATGGCGGCTTGTGGATGCGCCGATGAAGCTATTCAGCGGTGGTCGACGGCGTCCAATTTGGGATTCCTCGCTCTTTCCGCCGACCCGCGTTTGCAGACTACCCTGGTCAAACTTGCAGGTAAAATAAATTATTTGATTAAATTTTTTCTTGTGTGATGATATTAATAATAATGTGAAATTAAAAATTTTTTTTCTTCGAGGTGTTGCGTGGTGGTTCCTCACCTGACCATTAGGTGTCTATTCACTATGAGGTCTGGGCTCCATTCATTGGAATGAAGCACATTTCGTGACATGTAGCGAGCCATTCCAATGAATGGAGCGAGATCACCGGATTAGTCAATTATATAAGTTCTCTAACAATTAGATTATTGATTGATGAGTTATTCCTAAGATAAATCCTGAAATGGAAGGGATTTTTCTAGTTATATATTAACTTTAGAGGTCAATTACATTATATATGTTGTCTAACAAACAATTGGAATGATTTGTCCTTGCAGCATTCTTGTTGAAGGAAGCTAAAGAAATGGGGCTAGATGAAATTGAGGAAAGCAAGATGAAGCAATGCATGCAAGTGAAGTTGAAGATGTTACTGTCATGGCTGCCACTGTTGTGCAGTGCCAGTAATGGCACAGATACTCCAGCTTTAAGCATCAGCGAGAGGGGTGAGTTGGAGAGGGTGTTGGAAGGCATTATAGAGAGGTTGGAACAAGAGGAGCAGGAACAGGTTCTTTCTCTTTGGCTCCACCATTTTACTCACTGCTCATCTTCTGACTGGCCAAACCTCCATGCATGCTTTGCTCGTTGGTGCACTAAATCTCGCAAGCAGTTGCTGCTTTCCTATGAAAATTGAGATTTTAGAGATTGAACAGGGCTATATTTTGCAATTCACCAATTATCTAGCAGCTTGTAGTTTTTAGAGTCTCCATCTCTATGTCACTCAATGTCTTGCATACAACTTAGGTCATAAATAAATAAAATTGAAGTATTGTTATCAACTTATCGTAGATAGAGAAGATGCTGATATTGTATAGTTAAATTACTGTTGTTCCTGTATAATTTCATTATGGATAAAAGTTATCTATGCTTAATCATGTCAAATATATTTGAACTTAAGAGCTTATGCAAACTAGTAGGTCTTATCACCACTAGTAGATATTTGAAAGTCTGCTTCTAAATTAAAACTTAAATAGTTACATTATTAGTGAATGAAAAGAATCCTAAGAATGAGGGTTAAGAAGTAAATTAAAGAGGAAGTAGTTACATCGTTAATTACTAATAATACGTTGGCACTCAATGTGGTGAAAGTATGAGAAAATTAAAAAGATAGAGAATGAATGAGAAATAGAAATTCTTCAATTTCCTGTCAAAAGTAATGTTTCAATTTTTACTCATGTCTAAATCGATAGATAGGGAAAAATTGATATGGCTACTCCACATCCTGAGCTTGTATATATACGTAGAATTAAGCCCTCCCAACTTGTTTTTTCTGCCAACAGGATTAACATCACCTACTCGCATCCATTTCCTTTTACCAGTGCTACTAGCAGTTATGTCACATTAGAATCAACTTTGAATGAATATTGAACTTTTCAGAAGAAGACAGTTGTGGCTCCTGCAAACAAAATCCATTCTGAATCAGCCTCATATTTATGAAATATACATCAATACAATCTGTTGAGAAATGCTAGCAACACACTATTTTAAGCACACTCTTCAACACATTTCTCGTGGTTGATTTATTTTTTTGAAAAGTCAACACATTTCTATCGCTTCTTAAACACTGTGTTGAGTTTTTAAAAATTAAACCAGTCACATTTAGTGTGTTGGTGAGTGTATTTAAAAGAGTGTGTTGCTAATCATCATCGAATGTGTTTTATAGTGTTACTAATGTAATACTCCCTCCGGTCCTATTTATAAGCATGAAAGAGAAGAAAAATCTTGGTCCTTTTTATAAGAACCAAATGAAAGTTTGAGCTATATTAATTATTTTTTTCCAATGACGCCCTTATTAATTCTAACTTGTAAAATGTGTCTCATTAATTATTCTCTCTCTTTCTCACTTTCCAACACTAATAACAAAGGGTAATTTTGGAAGTTTATTTTGATTCAAGACAAATTTAATGCATTTTATCTAATTTAACTACATTTCTTAAACTATGTGAATTTTTTTTTTTGTTGCTTATAAATAGGACCGGAGGGAGTACATGAGCATACTGCTGCAAAATGTCCCTGACAAATTTTCCTGCTTTAGCCGAATAGATTGTAGAACGCATGGCATCCAACAAGCTCCCATAAGTCAATTTAGGTGCATCTTGCATTGCTTGGATGAAAGTCTGAGTCAATGCCTAATCAACCATAAAAGCATTTGTTTTGAGAAACAGTTCTATTGTATCTAATTAGTTTACATAAATGATAAACCATTAGAATTGAGAAGTGATATGTGATATGTGATGCATTACTCACCGACTTGTCTGCTGAAATTGCATTGTCACCACAGGCTGAAATGCAAACTGCTAGACCTCCTTTTGAGCCTTTGAAATCACCTCGACGTGGTCTATGATCTTTCCATCCCCAATAACCAATCCTGCTTCATTCCAACAAGACTAGATTCAGTTCATCGTACTTACTAAGTGCATGTTCGGTTTCATGACTGCCACAGAATCCAATGCATGTTTATTCAGAAGATAAGAATTGTTGTTTCTAACCAGAAATGATTCTAGAGCTAGCGTTTCACCATGGAACTAAACATGCTATAAAGAAGCTTGTTGATGATTAAACATTTATTACTAACCAGTTCATCTTTGTGTACACAAATTGCAAGTCAAGAATTGTCCCACTAAAGGATGCATCAACAAGGGCATGAAGTTTGGCACCATGAGGTAGAGGCCTAACAATTGCGGTATTGATTTCATCATCGCGAATCTTCCCCTCGTCTTCATAATCTACAGGGCAGATTGCTTCATCACACCCATCAAGTTCATCCCCGTTATGATCTTTTACCCTTGCTACTTGCCCAGAGAAGTAAAACACCAAGGAGTCCCCTGCTTGGCAAT